>NC_032023.1:2759455-2759920 GCF_001865875.1 Lupinus angustifolius | reverse complement strand
CATCCTCATCCTCATCCTCATCCTCATCCTCATCCTCATCCTCATCCTCATCCTTATCCTATCCTCATCCTCATCCTCATCCTCATCCTATCCTCTTCCTCATCCTTTCCTCTTCCTTATCCTCATCCTCCTCCTCATCCTCCTCTTAATCCCATCCTCATTCTCATCCTCCTCCTATTCTCATCCTAACCTCCTCCTCATCCTCATCTTCATCCTCATCCTATCCTCATCCTCTTCGTCATCCTCATACTCATCCTCATCCTCATCCTCCTCCTCATCCTATCCTCATCCTCAACTGATCCTCATCCTCATCCTCATTCCACTCCTCATCACATCCTCTTCCTCATCCTCCTCCTATCCTCATTCTCATTCTCGTCCTCAACCTACCCTCCTCCTGATCCTCATCCTCTTCCTTATCCTCATCCTTATCCTATCCTCATCCTCATCCTATCCTCTTCCTTATCC
>NC_032023.1:2758227-2759355 GCF_001865875.1 Lupinus angustifolius | reverse complement strand
TCATCCTCATCCTCATCTTCATCCTCATCCTAATCCACTTCCTCATGCTCATCCTATACTCATCCTCATCCTTTCCTCATCCTATTCTCATCCTCATCCTTTCCTCATAAAGATTTCGGAAGCTGTTATTACGATCAATCCTGCACAATCAAAAAACAACAAAACAACATTTCTCCCCCTTTTGACATTATCAAAAAGATAACCCAGGTCAAAAATATGAGTTAAGCATAAAACAAAGTTAATGAATTAATTTGGGATTTAACAATTAACTTGTTTTATTTTTGGATGAATTGAACAAATGCGCTTGTTTAGACAAAAGAAATAGTCAATAGGAAAAGAGAACGACATACAAGATTTAATCAAATAGTAAACAATGTTATCAACATAAAATCTCATATGATCAGGAACCATTCACGTAATCAAATAGGCTATTCGACATAATTAAGCATTTAAGAAAGACATGTCCATTATGCCACTTGTTAGAATTTCGATAGGCAATTTTCATTTTAAAGCCTATTTCAATCATTTAATTATAATGCATAGTTAAGACATGTTCAAGATTCATGCAAAAACAAATTCTATTTAACATAATTAACAAGGTTCAATATATTTACCTTGCTTACCTTTTGGAGATAGTTCAAGATTACCACTTGTTAGGTGATACTAGATGAAAAATTTGATGATATGATGTTTGAATGGTTTATTTGACATTCAAAGTGCGTTGATCCCCCTTTCATTGTTCTTCCCTTTATCTTCTCCCCCTCAATTATTTAGAGAAGTATTCTTGGTAGGTAGCATAGTACGGAAGCTCATTCAACAACCTTTGACATTAACTTTTCTCCTTAATAACCTTGATCCACTCACAAACCTTGTGCCTAGAACATCTCTTGTTAATTTATCCCTTGATGATCAAATGTCATTTGGCACACCTGCAAACACAATTTACTTGTCTCTTTCGGGTACCCAAGTTATTTTGGGTCCCTTCTTGTTAGTAACTAAGGGATCTTTCCCTTTCTTTACCCAAACATATTTGCCACTTGGCACACCAAATTTTCTAATAAAGCATGAAGTGCATGTGTGACCATGTGTACCACAATAGAAACACATAGGCATGTTATTATTTGACTT
>NC_032023.1:2757842-2758127 GCF_001865875.1 Lupinus angustifolius | reverse complement strand
GTTTAAGTTCATCTAATTCCTTTTGCATTTCAATTATTTTCTTTTCATGCAAGGAGATAACTTTTTTTCTATCTATATTTATTTTAATAATTTTCTTTAACTCCTTATGCATTTCGACATAAGCTGCATATAATTTATCATATGGAGGAGAGTCACTAGAGCATGATGAAGTATAGGAATTTACCTCAATAGAATCATCTTCATCATTAGATGTGCACTCCTCATGCACTTGTGCTATAAGGCATACCTTTAAATTTTTCTCCTCATCGGATGAGCTTGAAGTCG
>NC_032023.1:2757346-2757742 GCF_001865875.1 Lupinus angustifolius | reverse complement strand
CATCCTAATCCACATCCTCATCCTCATCCTCATCATATCCTCGTCCTCATTCTCATCCTCTTCCTCATACTCATCCTCATCCTATTCTTATCCTCATCGTCATCGTATCCTCATCCTTTTCCTCTTCCTCGTCCTCATCCTATCCTCATCCTCACCCTCATCCTCCTGTTTAATCGATTAAAAGAATATGGATAATCGATTAACGGATTTGATTTAATCGATTAAAACAGAAATAGTAAGCTTAGGCAGATTCGATTACTTGCACGACAATTAACCGATAATGAAATTAACACATAGAGCTTACAATATTATCAGAGTCTTAACAGTATAGAAAATCTACAGAATATAGCAATTAATTCTACTATACAAGTTAACCGATTAAATGCAATAAAGAGA
>NC_032023.1:2585568-2757246 GCF_001865875.1 Lupinus angustifolius | reverse complement strand
TACAAGCACTTCTTCCAATTACAACACTTAGACATTCACTTGAACCCAAAGAACCTTATTCTATGGTTTGATTCCCTTCCTACCGACAAAGAAAACATTTATTTCGTCGTAGCCCCAGCCAAGAATCTCTATTCTTTCCTTATCAAGAACTCTAAGCAATATGAAGATACAACTCAATCTCTTAGGTGATACGACACCTTGAGATTTCCAATGTTACAACAATTTTTCACACAAAATTCTAGAGTAAACTTAAGCAATTACAAAGCTCATATATGACACGTAAGGCTTTACTCTAAACACCTAATACAAACTCATGCAATATGACAATGTATTAGTTTCAAAACAGAAGTTACAAAATGTAAAAACTTCACAAAAAGCATCAATAATATGCATGAACATGTAAGATGAATGATGAGAAATATATCATGAAATGCCACTCAATCCTAAAGCATAGAATTCTCTCCTTTCTAAACTCACAAATGCACTAACAACTAGATGCAACAAATATCACGAAAAATGCTCTAACTCTCTAATAAATGCAACATGTAACTTATGAGATCAATTCTGAAAACGCAGTTTATAAAGAATCAGTTCTGAAGCCCAGTTAATCGATTAAAGCCTTGGTTAATCGATTAACGTTGTTCAAAAACGTAACTGATTCTGTTTTCCATGGTTTTCAGTTTCAACAAATTTTCAAACAGTTAGGTTAATCGATTAACGTATGCCTTAATCGATTATTTAAAAGATTAATGCATATGAGACATGTATTAGGTGACCTAAGCCTTAGACTCAACTTACACTAGTTTCTAGTCTAAGCCTAGTACCAATCAAAGACTTAAGCACGTTGATTTGTTGGTGATCTTCAAGCTCTTATTAGCACAAGTTGTCCTCATCAAAACCATGACATATAAAAAGAGCTTTTCAAAGTGTTCCTCTTGACATGCACACTTTCAAATGATACCAAAAAATAAAGAAAATGTCATATGCAATAATGAAGAGGAGATTGACCCACCAACATAGTACTTGAAGAATTAATATCGACAAATCATATTTTCCTTCAAAATATGATTATGTTTATGAATAAAATATTTATCTATGTTACTGTAAATGTTTATATATAGTCAGTACATTATCTATTATTCGTTTGTATTACTTTTTTTGAAGAATCAATAATGATTAAATATGAATGATGAATGATGCAATAACAGTGTAAAAAATTGTTAAACCGTCAATGCATACTTCTTTTTCTCAAATTTTATACACAATCAATCTATTATCTAGGGGTGAACAAGACCCGTCCAAATAAATTAAAAATGACAGACCTGATTAGGGTGTAAAAATTCGGTTCGGTTTGGTTTTTGATGCATTTTAGTGATCGAACCGATCAAAAACATATGGTCCGGTTCTACTCAATTAACTGCAAATTTAACTATAAGAACCAAACCGAACCGCTCTTGAATGGTTCGGTTCGGTTCACGATTTTTCCATTTATTTTTTTATAAAAAATCTTGCATCAATTGAAAATTCAATATGTATTACAAGAGATATTGTTTATCCATAAAAGGATAAACATTACTACTATTATTATAAAAAATTATGAATCATATATAACAATACAATTCATGATTAGTAACATATATCAATTAGTAAAATATATAATAGTTACATTTATAACCTTACATTTCATAATTAGTAACACATGTAACAATACATGTATAACAATATATGATATATATTAGTTTCAAACTCAATATCATAAAAGTTGGAAAATATGTTCCAAATCATAAGACATTAGGAAACAATTTAGTAACTAATAACATATATAATATTAACTTAATAGCAATTTAGTAACATATATAACACTACAATTCACACAAAAATTTATAATTTAAGCTAGAAAATTGGTTGAAGAATTTAAACAATAATAAAACATTATTCTATAATCCCTAGTATATATTTTTTTAATATGCGGTTCGTTCGGTAAAACCATAAATCAAACCGAACATAAACAGTTCCTTAAAAAAATAATTGAACTGAACCAAACCACATTTTGCAGTTTGGTTTGGTTCGGTTCCATCGGTTTTGCGGTTTAAACCGGAACCGCTTACACCCCTAGACCTGATTAAAAGGGACAGACCCATCATCAAAAAAGGACGGATTGGGTCTATGTCTGGGTCACTTGGCTCGTCTCTATTATATATTAAGAATAGTTGAATAAGTAACTATTAATACACATTATGTTCAGCCTACATAACTCAAATACCTACAACCCCATGAATCTTGATTGAAAGAAAACTAGTGAATATTTAGTTTTTGTGTAATTTGTATGAACTCCAATTTAAGTTTCATTTTTCAGTTAATAACTAGTTATTGTATTCATTTTTGTGTGAACTTTTGAGTATTGACTTGTTATTGTCATTTCAGTTCTCATATGTTTTTATCATTTATAAGAACACTTTAGTTCATGTTGACACTTGACAGTTTAAATTGTTTTGAAATTTTCAATGGCTTCTACAATTTTCATTCATGTCATTGTGATAGTTTTTAGTTTGAATGATGCAATTTACAGTTTGTAGTTTATATACTGATGTATGTAGATGTAGATTTTAGTTGAGTTTATATATAGATGCTTAACTCGTCTCAACCCGTCTCTCGCTCACCTATACTATTATCTACCATTATTTAGATTTTTTTTTTGAAGAGTCAATGCCAATTAAATATGATAGATATATCATAGTGACAAATATAAAACTTATATACTATCGATGTATATATTTTTTATCAATTAATAATTAATTGATAAAAATATGTAGAAGAAGATATCATTTTTCAATTAACATAACATGATATAATATGGATAGTACATTTATGAACATGGGGTATGCTTTGTGTATTCAAATGATATAAATGAATGAGTCCATGATTTCAGCAGTTAAATCTACTTTAATTGGTTTCTTCTTCAATAAAATTATAATAGTCAATCAATATAATGAATTATTAACTTAATTATCCTACATCACCTGCATTGGGCATCGCATCAGGACTTGCTATGTGGCATTGTGTTACGTCTATTTTTTTGACTTTTTTCAAAGTTTAGTAAACATAATCCAACACGTCTTAGAAAATTGATTATAATAATCGGAGTTGTCTCATAACACAACTACATTGGAACACTAAAGAAAAACTGATTATAAGACAGTTATCTCGTTGGTACATCTTGACTGAAATATTAAAATCTTATTCCATCTTTTAAATTAATTATGGAAGTAGTGCTGGATTGTCGAGTTTCCTTCTTTTTATTCTTTGATATAACTCGGCATTAAACTCGACGGCTACATTACCCAGTTTCTTTTCTTTTTTCAAACCAAGTTGGAGATTTTGGGGGAAATTATTATTTTTTTACTGAAATCGGCTCTCCCACATCCGATTTTATTTACTTCTTTATCTTTGTTAATAGGCAATAATTCAATTGGCTTGAAGTGTTTGTTTTTTTGGAAGTTGGAATTGTTTTAATATAATCCACTTGTGCAGCATAAAAACAAATCTACAGTATTTCCTAGACTTTTTCAAATTGGAATTATTTTCTAGATCAACCCCTTTCTTGCTTTCACTTGTCCATATATATCCTTAACTAACTAAGTTGGGAATTGTCTTCCATATAAAGACAACATTTTCTTCAATTGAATAAATATTACATTAAAACCTCAAAGATAAAAATAACATGACTAGCTAGCAAGGTTTTATACGCCTGAGTTATAATATTAAATTTTCCAAGATTGCAACACAGGCATGGAAGACACTCTCAGAATCATGCTAGGGAAATATCTAACATAACTCCCTACATAATTCTTTGATTTCTCTTGAACATAAGTTTGGAAAATACTGCAGATTTGTTTTTATGCTGCACAACTGGATTATATTAAAACAATTCCAACTTCCAAAAAAACAAACACTTCAAGCCAACTGAATTATTGCTTATTGACAAAGATAAAGAAGTAAATAAAAATCGGATGTGGGATAGCCGATTTCAGTAAAAAAATAATTTCTCCCAAAATCTTCAACTTGGTTGCCTAGTTTGTTGTAGGGTTTGAAAAAGAAAAGAAACTCGGCAATATACACACCGAGTTTAATTAAAATATAGATGGAGAAAACTCGATAATCCAGTTGCCGAGTTTGTAATATTTCAGTCAAGGTGCATCAAGAATGTAACTTTGCCCTAATTATAACTAACAAAATGTTGATCTAATAATGTACGGTCCTATAAATTTTTAGATAGATCAAAAGTTAAGAATTTAGAGAATGATACTTGTTAAGAGGTAATCATACATTCTGAAAAAACGAATTCATTATCCATAGGGGTGAATAGAAACTGTTATAATATATAGTTTTAGAAACTTACCTAAAGGTCCCTTGTCCACGATTTTAACATACAATCACAATTTAAGTAGATAATAAAAAATATTCCCTTCATTTCTCTTAATGTTTTACAGAAAAATACGTTTTTTCCTTATTAATCTTCAGTTTACTTTTTGGACCTTCTACTCATCAATATATATTAAATTAATTCAGTCTTCACGTTATCAACTCCTTTAAATATACATTTCCTAATGTAATAATGGTGGTTTGATTAGAAAAATGATGTTCAATGTATCTATGGCAATTGGACATTGTTGTAATACTGTCCCATGTAATCATGAAACATTTTATAGTATACGTCAAAATCAGCAAATAAAAAAAAAACACCTATCACAATCTTACGTTATAAACTTATAATGCCGTTTCATCTCATATATTTTCGTATTTAATGATGGTATGATTAGAAACTTATGTTACCATATCTATCTAGGGACGGTGTTGTATATGTTTGAGGGTGTACAAATGTACACCATCAATATTTTTTTTTGAAAAGTATTTATACCACCGATATTTTTACAAATGCTAAATTTATTTTTGAGTATAATATCTATAAATTGTTACTATAAAGATTTATACATAGTCATTATATTATCCATAATATTTATATTTTAGTTGAGCTAATGATAATTAAAAATAAATTGTGGATGGTGGACTGATAGTAAGAAAATTCTTGCACTGTTCGTGCACATAATATTTCTCTTTATTTTTTTTCACAACAAACAAATAATCATTGCGGAGTTGAATTATTTTATAATATTGTGAATATACAATTTAAGGAATTTCATGATTGTTTCTCCAAAACTGTTAAAGATGAAAATGACCCATTCTTAGATAGTTTTCGGTTATGGTAGTTAGGATTAGTTTTACTTTAAATGGTAGCTTCAGTTTCAAGCAACTACCAATTTTCTTTTGTATAAATTCTTTGTAATTTGCATTTATGCATAATTCAATTTCAATAATGAAAGTTCAATATTTTCTTCTCTTTTTGCTCTTTTAATTCCCTTCTTTTCTTTCTTGCATGGTTGCTAAGAAACTAAGATGGTATCAGAGCAAAATATATATATTTCTCAAACTTTCTTTTATTTCTTCTTTCAATTTCTTGGAGCTGCTTGATTACATTGTTGAGTGATGGTTGTTCCATTTAGAAATTATATTGTTCAACAGTTGATGGAAATCTGCAATTTAGTGCAAAGGACTCTCATCATTTTGAGGATACAACTTCAAACACAGAAAATATGTCAACCTCCCTAGAGCACTCCTATTGGTAGTTGTTGGATCCTTTCTTCCATTCTCTCTTGCCTTATTCATCGACATTATCATGCATTAACCATCAAAGTGAGTGAGTGCAAAAGAATCAAAACCAAGAATTCCAGCACATACGGTTCACCAAGCTGTATCTTATATTGAGGGTTCATCAATTGGTACACTTGCTCTATCATCTTTATCATTGGGATTGGAATATTCTTCAACAAGTTTCTTTCTATTCTTTCTTTATCATATTCTTGAGCAAAAAAAAATTTGCCCATATTTCTCTTAATCTTTTGCCAAGAAACCCAAATGGTTTTCTTGAGCATTCATTGAACAAAAAAAATGTTCATATTTGATGACATCCTAGTTTTCTCTTATTCTTTAGCCAAGAAACCAATATGATATTCTTGCGATAATCTCATTTCATCCTCGTTCTATTATGTTAGTTCTTGATGAACAACTACTTTCAATTTCAATTCATTCTCTTCTAAGAATTCTTATATTTCTTCTATTAATTCTACTAGCATAATATTCCCAGTTTCATGTGCTATATTTTGAAGAATTCTTATATCTCTTGAAATTTCTTTAAGACCCTAATGACATATTTGGATCATTACTTTCTTTTTCTTCCTCTCGTTCCTCGATATTTCTTGTTTTCATCTCCAAGATTGTCACTCAAGATCTGATGACTCTAAGGCTACATGTAATTTTGCTTTTGAGTATTCAGAGTCTTCACCAAAATTTCTCCAATCTTGACATAACGAGGGATGTGACAAAGGTAGATACAACATTGGCTTATAGTATTCTTAGTCCAATATCAAATTCTGATATTCGTCTCTCTTTAATTGGTGATTCATTCTTTCATTGGTGGTTCTTCCAAACTCGGATCTGACTTTTCACGTTTTCTACCTTATACCCAAGCTGAGAGTTAATGGTATTCACTCTCCAGCTTGAGAGGGAATGTTAAAGATGAAAATAACTCATTCTTAGATAGTTTTCGGTTATGGTAGTCATGATTAGTTTTACTTTAAATAGTAGCTTCAGTTTCAAGCAACTACCAATTTTCTTTTGTATAAATTCTTTGTGCTTTGCCTTTATGCATAATTCAATTTCAATAATGAAAGTTCAATATTTTCTTCTCTTTTTGTTCTTTCAATTCCCCTCTTTTCTTTCTTGCATGGTTGCTAAGAAACTAAGAGAAACAATTATCCAATTATTTTTTGTATATCTTTTCTGAGTCTAGCCAATTTTTTCTTTAGTTTTAATATGATAAAATTGATTGAACTTACAAAGTTTTAATCACATAATTTTTGTTCAACTAAATTGGTGATGTTTGACAATCAACCTGAGACTTACATAATTGATATGCATAATAATATTGAATTTGATTTTTTGAAATGAATCAATCTTTCAAACAAGTTGGTAGAGAGTGGGAGACGTATTGTTTACCCGTTAATTTATATTCTTTTGAATTTAGCAATACAATTGTAGAAAGAGTTTTTTCAACTATGAAAATTGTGAAAAATAAGTTGCGTAATCGAGAAAGATGTATCAATGAATGTTTGTCTAGTGATTTATATTTTGCGAGAAATGTTCAATAACATTTATAACGAATTGATAATTCAACAAATTCAAAATGTAAAATCACATAGAAATTAATTAAGAAATATGTAATTTATTTGATTAAGTATATTTGAATTTTGCAATTTTAACATTAATGTTCTCATACTTTATAATTAATAATATTTATTATTTAGTTTTTAAGCTATTTTGCACACCCTATCTCAAGGTCCTAGATTTGTTATTGATAATAATCCATCACAATCGGATACAATATTTTTGTACATATTTCCTTATTTAATGCTCAATTTGCTTACCCTAACTCGAACCTAAATAGTGAGACATGTAAATGTTAGTATATGGATGACAACCGAATTCATCGAAACTTAACTATTAATTTAATGAACAAATCTCGTTTAACTGAGTTTGGGTTTTTCCATTTTCAAATAATAGGTTAGAGGATGTTTCTAATATAGGTGATACTTGATCCGAGCCCAATTTATATGCTAAATGTCAATCTAGAAAAATATTCTATATACAAATAAATAAATATATATATATATATATATAATAAAAAAAGAAAATGTACCAAAAAATAATATATATTTATATATATAAAATACTAAAGGGTAATGAGAATGTTTAAATGATTAGAGTGGAGGTTTAATATATGGGTGAGCATGACTTTATCCGCTTTGGTTTGATTATGATCGGTCCAAATATGATCAAGTTTAAAAAAAACTAAGTAATATTAAAAAAACTTTATCGAAAAGAAATATACATTATATTTAATCAAATTTAGGTCGAGTTCTAGTTCAAAGGTTAGTCAATCAGCATTTGTGGTCGAGTTAGCTTTGGGTTGAAAAAATAAACCGACCAACATCTAGGATCTTGCAAGGGGCATCTTACCCGGCCCAACTCACCCCATTCTCACCCCTAGTTTATACAATCAGAGATAATGATTTTTTTTGCAACCTTATTGCATTCAAGATCAGGTTTATGAATTCGGATTTAGAGATGGGTAAGCAACCTTTTTGTAATGAGCTAATTGAGAAAGACTTGTGTGGAGACATATGTATATGAAGACAACCAATAAAACATTGTCAATACATTAAAATTTTTATTCCAATTAAAATTTAACCACAAATGATAGCATAAAAAATTGTAAATACAATTATATCTAAATATGACATAAAGTCCATTTTGCCAATAACAATAAAATGGTATGACCCATACCATATATTTAAAAAATTAAGGGTTGAATCCACCTTTTTTGACCTATAGTCCGATGGTAGATGTGCCTTCCCCATAAGGTACCCAAAGCTCACGTGAAACTACATTTCTTCACCTCTCCTTTTCCTCTTATAATAATATCATTTTCCTCTTATAATATCCTTTGCATAAACCAACAACCAAAAAATAATAAACTTCACAAACCTCTATATCTAGAAGATGGATCCTCTATCCCAAATGAACTCTATTTCTATTCTATAATATTATATTAAATAATATAAAATATTAATTTATATTTTTTATTCAATTAAATAATATATTTTAATTGGTTTGTGACATAATATTAATAAAAATTCAGAAATAAGTTGATTAAGTTCTTTCATTCCTAGATCTCAACCACATATTCCATTCAATTCCCTCTTCCAAAAAGGGAAACTAAAATCCCTACTTAAAATTCAGTGCCCCCTTTTCTTTTTTATTATTATTATTACTTCTTTTCCCAAATCTCTTACACCTCGTGAAAATATAAATAACTCATACTCCGTTTTTCTCCGAATTCATTTCTCTCTCTCTCTTCCAAATTCTCTCATCCGTTGATTCATCTGAATTCATGGGCTTCTCGTTTGATCCAACAGTCAAATTTCCCCCACCCCTTTTCTTTCCAATTCAGAAAGATTAAATCTTTCTCCCGTTCTTGATCTTCAGAATCAATCAAATATTTGTTTTTCTTCTTCTTAGAATCTAAGGAAAATGAAGATGACAAAATCTCAGGTGTGGCAACCATGTAAGAAGAAGAGGTACTTTTAACACATAGAGAGAGAGAGAGAGAAGTTTCTTCATTTTTAGAGAGAGAAAGGAGAAAGTGAAATAAAGAAGATGACGTCACGTTCAGGTCATGGTCACGGTGGTAGTAGCGGTGGAAGGACCCGTGTGGGGAAATACGAACTGGGTAGAACACTTGGTGAAGGAAATTTTGCAAAGGTGAAATTTGCGAGGCATGTTGAAACTGGTGAGAATGTTGCTATCAAAATTCTTGACAAGGAAAAAGTTCTCAAGCATAAAATGATTGGCCAGGTTTTTTTTTTTATTAAATTGTTTATGTTATTAGATGAATGATTTGTTATTTTGTTTGAATTGATATGAAAGTATTGTAATTCTTTTCTGGGTTTCAACATTTTTTGCTTGTTCAGCACAAGTTTTTGTTTATTAATTCTTGTTTGTTTATCAGATGATTTATTTTGTGATTTTGTTGGCATATATTTTTTTTGGGTCTTGGATAAATTTTGTTTTGGAGAGTTGTGGTTGGTGATATGGGTTTTTGGGAAATTGAGAAGGGTTCCATCCATAGAAACCAGATTAGCTAGTTTGGCCGGAGAATCGCGAATTGGTTGGTGAGTACCGATTCATGACGCGAACGCTGAAGACATTATCTTCCTCATCCCTATGAGGAGGTTGATAGCCCTAGCAAAAAATACGCAAAGGAGGAGAAAAGATGAGTTGCTGACAGTGATTGGGGCATGAAGAACAAACAAATTTGGGTTAGAATGAAATTAAGGTTTTAATTCCACTTAAGTAAAAATAACCAAATTATGAAATCATATTAGATCATAAATAACTCAAATTAAAATAAATAATATATTATTAATTAATATTCAATGATACTAATATAAGGATAAATAACATACCAAACATATTAACTACATACAGCTCTAGCATAGAGGTATTTTGGCAGGGTAACATGCCACGTATTACCTACCCATATCTGTACGAAACAGAACTGCGTATAAGGTTACTATGGTTCAGTCATATAATCTTTATCCGAGAGCGGTAGCTCGATTGTTAAAGATGTGACATATAAAGTGTTAGTAATTGATTTCAAACCAGTTAACTGCACAGTTTCCTCGCATGTCATGGTTGGGGTGTTACAATGACTGTGCTAGAGCTTGTAATCTGTATTCTTTAATAATATCTTGGTTGCTCTCAACGCTCCTAGAAACGTAGGCACAATTGGGTGAATCTCGTTAACAAATTCTCTTGTCTTTTTCTCTTCTATTTACCTTTTGCACTTTATTTGATTGCTAGTGGCCATTGTTTCATAACGATCACTTCCACTGCACCAACACATGAATTGTAGAGGCACAAAATTTAGTGTCCTTATTTCTACTAAGACTTTTATAAAACAAAAGAAAAACGTTCTACACTATAATAGTAGCCATGCTAGAATGCAAATATAAATTGTTGGCAATTTGTGAGCTTATTATGTGCACATTACGTAAGTCATATATTGCGAGAAAGAGTGAACAACGTCTTTTACCACTAGATGAGATTGGTTACATGGGTCAAACAATGCCATTATCTATTCTTGAGAAGAACAATTTAAATCTAAGCGATTTTTAATGGTTTTAATTTAGGTATTATTGGTCTCCCTCTTCCTCTAACTATTGAGCTATCTTCCACCGATCTACTCTGTTAAATTGGGCGTCTACAGGTCTTCTCACATGACTAGACCATCTAATACGAGATTCCATCATCTTTTCCACTATAGGCACTACCCCTATTTTCTCTATAATGCATCCATTCCTTATCTTATCATGGCTCGTCTATCCAATCAACCAACACACTAGAGGTCCACAATTTTGCAGCAAGTCACATGTGTTGACTCTTTGTAAGCACCATCCCAAACAATGGATTCGAACTTGGAGGGAGCCATGAATTTCCAAGGTGTTTGTGAAGAAGGAGCCTTTGACGGTTTAGTGAGGTGTGCTGGAAATTGAAAGAAGGATTTTCAAAACATTGGCTCATTTCATTGGGTGATTAGATTCATGATTTGTCCAACAACTATGCTCTTTTGGGACTAGTACTAGTGGGCCTATGGGAGATCCCACCATTGGACTAGTACCTAAGGCGCAAGGGGTGGGGGATCATAATAAGTAGATTGAACCTCCTACTCTCAATGCCAGCTAGTCTCCAACTCCATTGAGCCAATGTGTCATCGACTTGGGGTTAAATTCTAAACTTGGGTGATTTCCTCTGCACTCAGCATGACATCATATTCATAATAAATCTTGCTGTGAACAGCTTTTCTTCTGCTAAATTTCTGAGTGTATTCTTTGAAGCATGAATACTCTAGTCTTACCTGATATTGTGTTTTTTATTTTTTTATATATAACCTGATATTTTTTGTTGTTCACCATTATGCAGATAAAACGAGAAATATCAACAATGAAACTGATTAGACACCCAAATGTTATACGTATGCATGAGGTCAGAAGGCAGTAAATGATTTATTCCTGTCTTCAAATTTTGCTGAGTTTTATTCCCAGTCTTTCCTAAGTGCTTTCTGCATTGCAAATGACAAATTCCTTGTGTAGGTGATGGCAAGCAAGACAAAGATATACATTGTATTGGAATTTGTGACTGGTGGCGAGTTGTTTGATAAAATTGTAAGGCAGTCTTTACCGTTCTGTTTGCTTCTGATGGCTAACCCGTATCTTCTATATTAGCATTGCCTTTTTTCTAACCCTACTACTTTGGTTCTCTTATTGCTTTTAACTTGATCCAGGCACGCAATGGGAGGTTGAAAGAAGATGAAGCAAGAAAATATTTTCAACAGCTTATATGTGCTGTGGATTACTGTCATAGTAGAGGTGTTTTCCATAGAGACCTAAAGGTTTATCTCTTGTGTAATTTTTCGTTTTCATTTGTTTATCTAGTATGTCTGTGAGAGAGACAAGGAAAAAGAATGTTAACATGTTACTGTGTTTTATCTTTTAAAGCCGGAGAACTTGTTGCTCGATGCTAGTGGATTGCTTAAAGTATCAGATTTTGGATTGAGTGCATTGCCTCAACAAGTCCGGGTGAGTTTGTTGACTAATTTTCAAAACAAAAAGGAGAATATAATTATGCACTATTGGCAACTGATTATCTTACTGTTAATAGGAAGATGGGCTGCTTCATACAACATGTGGTACACCAAATTATGTTGCCCCAGAGGTATATTAGTTGTCATATCTTTTATCTCAAAATTCTATTCTATTACCATTGTTTAACATGGCTCACTTATCATCTAGGTGATCCACAATAAAGGATATGATGGTGCAATAGCTGATCTCTGGTCATGTGGTGTTATTCTTTTCGTTTTAATGGCTGGCTATTTGCCCTTTGAAGAAAACAATCTTATGGCATTGTATAAAAAGGTGATTTTTATTCAATGTTCATTCTCTGCTTTCTCTTGATTGAACGCAGTTTATAATTCTGTTAGTAAGAATGTTATCTTTATGTTCTTTGTTGATTCGAATGCATAGAAATCTCAACCATGAAGCAGTGCATTGCCTAATGATGAAAGGAATTATCTTCATACTCATAATTCTTCTTTTCTATTTTTTATTTTTTAAAGCTATTATTTCAGATTAGATTTTAAGCATAATTTGTTTAATACCATGAAACTTTCTGGAACCACCAATCATATTAACTCCAAACCTCTGCTCAAAATTAAAATAGAATATTAGTAATATCCTTCTTGCACTTGCATCTAACAACTTACACATTTGGAGTCTTTTTTTTATATATTGTCTTGAAGAATATGCTTTTCGGTGGGAGAGTTGATGCTTACAATTATGTAGTTTAGTTTTAAAGCCTGAAAATAAAATATTACAAATGAGATTCTTGCAAAAAGAGTAAAGCAAATTTAGCATCTTTTCCTTGCACACAGTCCTTTGGTTTCTGTTTCTTGATAGTTCTGCCTCATATGGTTTAGCTTATGTTGTATTTTGCAGATTTTCAAGGCTGAGTTCTCCTGTCCTCCATGGTTCTCTTCCAGTGCTAAGAAACTAATCAAAAGAATCCTTGATCCCAATCCTGCTACAGTACGCCTTTTTGTTCATTCTCATTCTGCTATCCTACTAATGTTGTTTTTAGCAAATACTCTTATTTTTGCTTCATCACATAAAATATATGAAACCAATCTGTATTTCTATTTTACTGATATGAAACAGCGAATAACAATTGCCGAGGTCATTGAGAATGAATGGTTCAAGAAGGGATATAAGCCTCCTAGATTCGAGCAGGCTAATGTTAGTCTCGATGATATAAATTCTATTTTCAGTGAATCTATGGTAAGACTTTCGTCTTTGCTGTTATCTTTATTAAACTTTGTTCATTTGAGTTTTGAATTTGAACATTGATGTCAATGTTCATTCTGGAGCACAGGATTCACAAATTCTTGTGGTCGAGAGGCGCACAGACGGGCCTGTGGCACCTGTGACCATGAATGCGTTTGAGCTTATCTCTACATCTCAGGGCCTCAACCTAAGTAGTCTTTTCGAGAAGCAAATGGTATGTTCAACTTTATTAGGAAAAAGGAATTGTATGTTTTTCTTTCATTTGAGTTTTGCATCCTAAAGAAATTGATGTGGATTGGGTTGAGGGAATGAAAAAGTATATAAATTTTTTAATACCATGATTAGATGACAGTACTGTTCATATTCCCTTTTGACACTATTAGGCCATGTTGTTTGTTGATTACGGGTTTCACGAATTAAGAATACTCAATTAAATTTGTGATGATTGAGATTAGTTCATATTTTTGACTGCTAGGGACTTGTTAAACGGGAAACGAGATTTACATCCAAATGTTCAGCAAATGAGATAATTTCAAAAATTGAGGAAGCAGCAGGGCCTCTGGGTTTTGATGTTAAGAAGAACAACTGTAAGGTAAAGAAAGCTATGTTTATTCTTTGTTTCAAGTTAAGCCAGTACATTAGTTCCATTATTCAATGTTTTAGGTATTTTGATAATGTATTAAGATAGTGCTGATATGTGACAACATTAACATGCTGTGAAGTTTCCACTTCTGATAATCTTTCCTATTCTGCATTTCAGTTAAAGATTCAAGGGGAAAAGACCGGTCGTAAAGGTCATCTTTCTGTGAACACTGAGGTATATGATTTGCCAATTTTCTCTCATGATCTGTGTTGTCCATTATTGTTAATTTATTTGATAAGTGTTGTTTTCCAGATCTTTGAGGTGGCCCCTTCGCTTTACATGGTCGAGTTGCGTAAGTCTGATGGAGATACTCTGGAATTTCACAAGGTGAGTTTATCTCACAAGTTAATCTCCCCCCTCTCTCTCTCTCTCTGTTTATTAGCTTGTTTGGACTGAAGTTATATCTTTCTTTGCAGTTCTACAAGAATCTAGCTACTGGGCTGAAAGATATAGTTTGGAAAGCAGAACCTATTGATGAAGAAAAAGATGGTTAGTTTTCTACCTATCATGAATACTTTTAATACTCTAAAATTGTTTTGGGTTGGTTGGCAAGTCTCGATCGACATAGCAGTAAGGTTGTCTGTCTTATAAATACCTTGTTCCCGTAAGATTGTCTTCTAATTGTGAATTTGTACTTACAGGTAGCAGTGCATCAAAATAAATATTATTTGTAGAAACACACCTACCTGTATTCTTGATAAGAGTGTGCAATAGCTTGAAGGATTTTGTTATGACTTTGTTTTCTCCCCTTAATAATTTATAAAAAATTGTCTTTATTGGAATTTATGGGGAGGCTTTATTTTTTTTTCATAATTTCATGGATGTAAGGTTTGTTTGCAAACATTTGAAATTAATGACAATAATATTGGAAAATTTTAGAATATTAGTCTTTAGATAATAAATTTTTTTTATAACTTATGTGCTCTTTCAAGTCTTAACTATTATTTTTATCATTCATAATAATGAAGGTACGAATAATATATTGAAATTGTAAAAATAATTTAAAATGACAATATAGTGATATTAAACTCATGCAGAATGTACTTTTATAGTTTTATGTTCTATATCCAACCAACAATAGACATTTTTAGAATACAATTCGGAAGATATAATCTTTATATACTTATCTAATTTTAATTCAATTCTAATTATAATTTTTGAAAATGAATAAAGGAAACATCATATAATAGAGCAAGTATCACGACTGTTACGAATAATTCATTAGGCCTGTCCTATATTCCGATGATGTTATTTAACTGATCTGAGGAATCCATAGAGGACCTATCTCAAAAAGTAGTTTTTTTTGTTGTAGAAACTAAAAAATAAAATTGAAAGTGAAAACAATAATTTTTTTTTTTTTGATATACACATCTCTATAAATTTTCTCCTTCTCTCATTCATAGTTGGAAGTGAAAACAATATCTGAAATCAGTTTGAACCAATGAAATTTCAAACATATCCCCACGTGTCATTCCATAAAGCCATAACATCTTCATATCCATAATAAAAAACTCACTCTTCCATCTTGTTCTTTTTCTCTCTCTCTCTCTCTCTCTCTCTCTCTCTCCATTCTCCACCATGCACCCAGTTTCTGGATCCATAACTCTTCATTCTTCACTATGCACATTCTCTTCTGATAAACCATCATCATCATCTTCTTCTTCTTCTAGATCAACCAACAATCTCTCTGTTGCTTCCAAACCCAAAACACTTCTCCAAAACCACCCACTTTATACACCCATCAATGCAAAACTCTCCATTCAATTCAAAGAAAAAATCTTGTGTCTTGAGATATTGGGCATTGATGCAGGTAAAGCATTGTCCCAAAACCTTGAACTTCATGCAGCTACAATGGAATCCATTCATTCCATTATCTCATTCCTTTTATCCAAAGGTATCCATCAAAAAGACTTGCCTAGGATATTTGGCATGTGTCCAAAGATTCTAACTTCAAATATCAAAACTGATCTTAACCCAGTTTTTGATTTTCTCTTACAAGAACTTAATGTCCCAGATCATAGCTTTAGAAGGGTTGTTAAAAAGAACCCAAGATTGCTTACTTCAAGTGTTATGGATCAGCTTAAACCAGCTTTGTTCTACCTTAAGAGACTTGGGTTCAAGGATTTGGAAGCATTGGCTTATCAAGATTCTATTTTGTTGGTGTCTAATGTTGAAGGGACTCTTATTCCTAAGCTAAAGTATTTGGAAAGTTTGGGATTTTCTAAAGATGAGGCTAGGATTATGGTTTTAAGATGTCCATCATTGTTCACTTTCAGCATTGAAAATAATTTTCAACCAAAGTTTGAGTATTTTTCTGTTGAAATGGGTGGGAAATTGGAGGAACTGAAAGAATTTCCTCAGTACTTTGCTTTTAGTTTGGAGAAAAGAATAAAGCCTAGACATTTGGAGGTTGTGCAAAGTGGAATTCAATTACCTTTGTCAGTGATGCTTAAAAGTACTGATGAAGCTTTTGTGGAGCTGATAAATCAAGTAGGTGGATGATTATGGTGTTAACATTGTTTTCTATGTATTTATTTATGTAAATGCATACCATGCCAAGGAATTATGAGCTTTAATAATTTGTTTATAAGCTGTGTTTTCAAATTTGTTTATACATAACTGAAATTGTTGAGTTGCTATTGTAAATCTTTTGCTGTCTTTTTATGTTTATATTGATTATACCTATCTTGGAAACTTTCCAGTGGAAAGCAAAGAAAGATTAAATGTAATGTTACTATCAATAAGGTTTTAGTAATTTCATATTTTCAATGAAATTTTGACATTAGAAAAGCAACTTCTGCAAGAATGGAAATTTGATAAATTTTCAGAGATAAAAGTTCAACAATGAAGAAATTATTACATGTGGTTGGTCTAAGAAGTTTCCTTATTTTTCTTTCTATCAGTAGGTTCAAGAATTGAAATTTCTTGTCCATATGCAGACACAAGATTCTCTATCTTTGTTTGTGAGTTGGGTTTTGGAAGCAAAGAGAAATGACAGGTTTCAGAGCATCTCACTATATTTAATGACTCTCAAGCCTTCATTTCACTTCCTTGGTTTTAAAAATTAACTCATAAACAGACCCCTAAAAGAAGAGTTAAGGATAAAGTGTTAAACAATTGAATGGCTGCAGTCAGATGAGTTTGGAATGGAATAGGGTTTCATTAGAATAGCAAAAAACTTATTTCAGTATTGATCCTTAGACTATACTTTATTTCCTGAGAAATTTAATAATAAAATTGCAATATATGGTATATATTTTACATACCTGAAGAATGGAGAAAGCCTTTTCTGCTATAATGCTTTATTATAAATTATGTTCATCAACAAAATATTGTCTATCATAAATGATTGAATCATAATGATGCAATTGCATTGGACTCGAACTGTAGTTCAACTGCATCGAATCGCATTTAATTCAAAAGTATATTTTAATCATAAAATAATTCACATCGCAATAACCGTCATTCACATTACAATAGCCACAATAACCTCAATTATAGTAACTATAACCATAACCCGCAATTCGAACATGAGCCACAATTTAAAACACTATATAACATTAATCCTACACTTTCATTTAGTAGCACTTACATCATTGTGGTTTTGTAGGATCCCTCTCTTCTTCATAGCTTGATAGATAGGCATTGTAGGACCCCTCTCTTCTACACTTCATGAACACACATCCATACTCTTAATAGTCACCCCTCTACCGTTTTAAGGTTCGTTTGCGAGTTGATTTTTTGAGGGGAGTAAGGGAAATAGAAGGCATCCAAGCCATCTCACATGTGTGTTTCATGGCTCTGAAGCCTTCTATTTCCCTTCTTTCCCTCCAAAACTCAACTCGCAAATGGACCCTACAAGTGTGAGTTCTTCAATCTTTTTCATTTTTTTTACTGAACTAATTAAAGTTCACCCTGAAAATGGCTTCAATGTAGCACGGTAACCAAGATTAGTTCGATATCCTTACATATGAGAATGTTTGTGATCAAGTCCTAATAGCATTTTGATGGCAGTCTCGTGCACTGGACTTCCCTTTCTCCTATACAAGATACAATAAATCATGGAGACAAGGTAACTTAAGAATGACATGTTCAAGCCAAATTCTTGCTGGAGAAGGCAACATTCTTCATTACAAACCTAGAAAGGCAACAAAGTATAAAACCACAGTTTAACTTTTGGTTTAGGAACATGAAGCTAACAGTTGAAAAAGAGAAGCACAAAAGACCAAAGACATTGTGCAGATATCATAATCTACTTTTATATTTATATATTTCAGCTCCTAAGTATCATCAGAATTAATACTAAACATATTACACTTTTTGCCTTTTACCTTCATGAACCTTTTTCTCTCTTTTTGAAACTTCTCTTGCTTCCTAATTTCAACTATCCAATCCCTCTTTTCTCAAGTTTTCTTATATTCTTCCTTCTCTCTTTGATCCAAGAAAGCTATGATTCTAATTCTCAAGGTTATACATACATATATATATAGTAAACATGTTGATAAAAAGATAAGTTTTTCTTTCAGAGAAACACAATAGGTGCTTCTTTTGTTCAGCAAAACTCAGCTTCTCAAACACTTCATATATATATATATATACATAACTGAGAAGGACAAATCTAGAGGCAAGCATAGAAGCCAACCTGCAAATATGAGAGTTAGATGTTGGCACTTTATGCTATTCTGCTTGTGTCTTTTCATCAATTCAGGTGATTCTGAAACTTAGCTTCTTTATATTCTATTACTTACATGATTGCTGACAACAAAAACAAGAACACTTGATTCAAAATAGTTGAGTTTCAATGTGACTTCCAATAACCAAGTCCAAGGGTCTTCAACCAAAAAACAAGAGTGTTTGAAGTGTATAACAAAGATGCAGAGCCACAAATACTGACAATTATTAATTCAGAGTCAGAGAGAGTTTCAAGCATGAATGATGATGTTTTCCTATACCACAATCATAGTCACACACTTTAAGTTTCATTGCAACTAACCTCATTAGGTTCAATTAAAGATTATGGTAGGCACACAATTATATTACAACAACAACAGCAACCAAACTTTTATGCCACCAGGTCGGCTAAATGGATCGAACTACGTCGTAAACTCGTAATGCTATATCATAAATCATGTTCATTGACACAATTATATTACAACAATAACAACAACAACCAAACTTTTATGCCACCAGGTCGGCTAAATGGATCGAACTACGTCGTAAACTCATAATACTATATCATAAATCATGTTCATTGGCACAATTATATTAGCGCGTGCACACACAAACATATATATATATATATATATATATATATATATGCAGCAAGAAAGTATCCATTACTTGGTTTCTTTTACAGGTCTAGGTACAGCCATAATATCAAGAGACACAGAAAACAAGGAAACTTCATCATATGAATTTAGTACTCAACTTGATTCAGTTCCTATTATCAACCCTACAACACCAGACACAGATAATCCATATCCTACATTAAACCCAACATCTCCTCAACCACCTGACACAACAGGGCCAGTTCAAACCCCCACAAGTCCTTATACTAACCCTACAACTCCAGATACAACCCCCACAAGTCCATATAATAACCCTACAACTCCAGATACAACCCCTACAACTCCAGATACAACCCCTAAAAGTCCTTATAATAACCCTACAACTCCAGACACAACCCCCACAAGTCCTTATACAAACCCTACAACTCCAGACACAAGCCCCACAAGTCCTTACACAGACCCTACAACTCCAACAAACCCATACACAACCCCAACTACTACAACTCCACCCATTCCTGCTACTGCATCAGCAGGTGGTAAATGGTGTGTTGCAAGCCAATCAGCCACTGAGAAAGCTCTGAAGGTGGCTATTGACTATGCTTGTGGATATGGTGGTGCAGATTGTTCAGCACTTCAACCAGGAGCAAGCTGTTATAACCCAAATACTATTAGAGACCATGCTTCTTATGCATTCAATGACTACTACCAGAAGAATCCAGCACCTACAAGTTGTGCATTTGGAGGAACAGCAACACTTACAAACAAAGATCCAAGTAAGATTTTCATCAAACATACCTGATCATGTTGTTTCTATCTCAAATATACCTTTGTAGTACAACTTGTATGATGCATCTTATAATTCAGACTTTTCTATTTGCATAATACATAATTATTTTCATGCAATCTATATATCATATATCTTTCCTTACCCATCCAACACTTTTTCTAAATGTTGTATCCTGCATATGCTACCAGTTGAGGAATTCATACATGTATGTGTGCAACATAGTAACTAATAGTATACGACTAGAAAAACGTCTTGTCGGTCTTGAATGCATCAATTAATGTCATTTTGTAGAATCTTATATGCTGAAAATTGTTTCCCATCATTTAACTTGGACATGATTTCAAAGTCCATGTGGTGAGCACTTTGTCACTTTGCCCTTTGTGGTTTTTTCTGTTATCACTCTGCCTAAACAGTTAACATTGTTTCAGGTAATGGGAACTGCCACTATGCATCATCAAAAACAACAAGGTGAGAATTTATATCACATATACATTATCTTATTCACCCTATAATGAAGAAAAAAACATGATGATAATCTTATACATTATCTACATTATTCATGCAGCACAAGTCCACCAACAATTCCACCAAGTACTATGACCCCAACTGCACCAAATACTATGACCCCAACTGCACCAAATACTATGACTCCAACTGCACCAAGTACTATGATTCCAACTACACCACCAAGCATGACAATTCCTGGTGGAGCATCAGTCTCTAACTTAGGACCAGAAGGAAGTCCAAACATAGCAACATCTGATTCTTATTCATTGTTGCTGATGTTTACCTTATTTGGTCTATGGGCTTCACATTATGTTGAAAATTACATTTAGATCAAAACCAAGCCTCAGCCATTTGTTATTTGTCACAGAGCCAAGAATGCTATATTTGTTGTTTGAAGTCTGCCATTAAATTTAGTACCATCTTACATCAATGTATATATATAGGTTCTTGGAGACAGATTTCTTACAGTATTAGCACAATAAATTATTGGATCAATCTACTCTTATTTTCCATTTAGATTGTAGAAATATAATATGCGGTCCTCTTTGATACGAGTATGGATACCTGATATGCAGTATACTACCCTATCAAATATATGATACGTTAATATACTTAGTTGATACATTTTTATTTTATTTTAGTGAGTACACTTTAATTTTTTATAAACTCATTTATATTTTTTATTAGTAATTTAACAGGTTAAAATAAATGTATAAGCAATTTTAAAGGATAAAACCATATATTGCTAACACTATTTTATATCATCAACTTAAATAAAACTCAAATCTATTAAAAAAATCATATTAAATTAGAATTTATTTTTCCTCACCTTCTATAATATTTTTGCTCTCTGTTAGAGAACATGGTATCCCATATGAAAGAAGAGAACAATCTTTTGAATTCTTTGTTTAACTGAATTTTCTTGTTGTTTACAAAAGGAAGAATATGGGTCTATATATAATAATATAAGTTGGTTAGAATAACCAACTAAACAAACTGAAACTTAACAAATTACTAAAAGAAGAAAATAAAGGAAAAGGGCTTCCCAAAATAAAAGCCCAAACCAGAGACATTTGCACAACTCTAGTTTATTTATAATTTCTTTAACTTCATTCTTCTTTGTCTTGCTTCTTCCTTCTTCTTGATTTTCCAACTCTAACACTCCCCCACAAGCTGGAATGTGGATGTCTAACATTTCTAGCTTGGAATCTAATTTCGTGAAGATGCTGGGAGACAAAGATTTGGTGAATATATCAGTAGTTTGAGACAGAGTTAGGATGGAGAGTAAATGAATGAGCCCAGATTGAATCTTCTCTCTTACTGAGTGACAATCTACTTCGATATGCTTAGTTCTCTCATGGAAGATGGGATTTGCAGCTATATGGATGGCAGACTGGTTGTCACAGAATAGAGCTATGGCTTCTGGATGTGTTATCTACAAGTCCTTCAAGAGATATGCTAGCCACTGTGCCTCACAGGCAGCTAAAGCTATGGCTCTATACTCTGCTTCAGCAGAGGATCTGGCCACGACTTGCTGCTTCTTGCTCTTCCAGGAAATGAGAGCATTTCCAAGATAAAAACAATATCCAGATACAGATTTTCTAGAGTCAGGACATCTTGGCCAATCTGAATCAGTATATCCCTTTATCTTGAAATCAGTTTCTGCAGGGAAGAAAATTCCAGCACTGATTGAACCCTTAAGATACCTTAGTATCCTTTTGGCTCCCTCAAAGTGAAGATTAGTAGGCTTAGCAATAAACTGGCTAAAATGCCCAACTGTGAAGCTTAGATTAGGTCTAGTATGAGTTAAGTAAAGAAGTTTATCCATGAGTCTTCTATAGATAGTAGGGTCATTTAAAAGCTCTCCATCTTCAGAACTGATCAGTCTTTTAGCATACTCCATTGGAGTAGAGCATGGTTTTGATCCCAACATTCCAGTGTCTTCTAGGAGATCAAGAGTGTATTTCCTTTGATGTAGGGAAATTCCTTTGTTTGATCTAGCCACTTCCATACCTAGAAAAAAATTTAATTGACTAAGGTCCTTTATACTAAATTCAGCATCAAGAAGCTTCTTGATTTTGTTAATTTCTGTGATGTTGTTTCCTGCCAACACAAGATCATCAACATATACTAGAATAGATGTAAAGTCAAGATCAGTAGATTTAATGAACAATGAATGATCATCAAAAGATTTTTGGTAACCAGATTGGAGAAGGAAACTTGTTAATTTGGCATGCCACTGTCTGCTAGCTTGCTTAAGTCCATAAAGAGACTTTTCAAGCTTGCAGACCAGATGAGGATTGTCAACACATAGCCCTTGAGGAATTTTCATATACACTTTCTCCTTTAGATCACCATGGAGAAAGGATGTGTTGACATCTAATTGATGCAAATGCCATTTGTTGGCTGAAGCCAGAGCAAGAATGACTCTAATTGTTGTCATTTTGATCACAGGACTAAAGGTTTCCATATAATCTATCCCATCGGTTTGAGTAAAACTTTTGGCAACAAGTCTTGCCTTGTGCCTCTCAATAGAACTATCAGATCTATATTTGATTTTAAAAACTCATTTGTACCCTATGGCTTTCTTGGTGCTAGGTAAATTGGTCAATGTCCAAGTATTGTTTTCATTGAGAGCCTTTAGTTCATGTTGCATAGCAGTTCTCCAACAAGCATGCTTAATAGCATCATTATAAGAATTAGGTTCTTTATGAGAGGATATATTAAGAGAGAAATGCTTATGAGCTAAAGACAATCGGTCATAGGATATGCCCTTTGATAAATGGTATTGTACCTTTGAAGACTTGGATGGGGATGAATGATAGGTGGAAGTATTTAAACTACAGGGATAGTCCTACAGATAGTGGGGTTTGTGTCTGTTCCTAAGTGATTTTCTAGTGTTGTGACTCTCACTTTGATGAGTATTGTGTTCAGTAGCAGGAATGATAAGTTGAGCATCAATATCATCATTGTTCATTCTGTGTTCATCAATCACAGTAGGGTAGTTATGTTCAGGTGCATCTTGTATAATGCATCCTTCATTAGAGTCATCTAGCCATCTTGAATCAGTGTTATGATTGATAGGTATGGTTATATTGCTATCTAAATCATTATTGGCAATCTCTGCAAAGGGAAAAACATGCTCATAAAAGGAAACATTTCTAGAAACAAAAATTTCATGGGTTCTAGTGTCTAAAATTACATGCCATTTTACCCCTGCTTTTAATCCTAAGTAAACTCGTTTTCTTGATCTAGGATCAAGCTTCTTTCTATGGGAGGTAATGGTAGTAGCATAACATAGGTATCCAAAAGTCTTTAAGTCAGAAATATTTGGCAACTTTCCATATAGCACATTAAAGGGGGTATCATTGGATAAGTAACTACTTGGTTGCCTATTAATCAAGTAAATAGCATGAGCCATAACATAGTTCCAAAAACAGATAGGAACTTTAGATTGAAAAATCAGAGATTTAGCAACACTAAGAATGTGTTGATATTTTCTCTCAACCACCCCATTTTGTTGGGGTGTCTCAACACAGCTAGTTTGGTGCTCAATCCCTTTCTTAGCATAGAAGTCATGCAAGGAAAATTCATTTCCATTATCACTTCTGATGCATTTAGCTGTCTTTCCAAATTGAGTTTGTATAAGGGTGATAAAATTTCTAATAAGGTCAGGCACTTCAGACTTAAGTTTTAAGAAATAAAGCCATGTAAATCTAGATTTATCATCAACAATTGTTAAGAAATATCTGTGACCAAAAGTACTTGGAGTGGCAAAAGGCCCCCATATGTCCATGTGGAGCAAATAAAAAATGCAGGCAGATTTAGAAATTCTATTATCATAAAGTAAATTTTTCTGTTTTGCCATGTGACAAATATGACAAGGATTAGCAGTTTCAATACATCTAATGTAAGGAAAATCTTTTTGCATTGTTAACATCTTGTTGGGAGATATATGACCTAGTCTAATGTGCCAAATATTTGTGTCATAGGTATTGAAACTGTTAGCAACATTACTGAAGTTTTTCTTATGAATGATAGGCGAAGTCTTCACACAATCCTTCATTGCATGTAGTCCACTTCTCAATTCAGCTACACCAATCATCTTCAATGATGGGAGATCCTGAATATGACAAATGGTTTTGGAGAAAGTTAGTTGACAGGGAATGTTCTCAATCAACTTGGAAATTGAAATCAGATTATATGTAAAATATGGTATATACAACACATCTATCAAGTATAATTCAGAAGAGAAAATAACACTCCCTGAGATATTTGTAGAAACTTGACTACCATTTGGCAAGGTAACAAAAATGGTATTGATTTGCTTGAAAGTTTGAAATTTTGAAAGTGTATGGCATATATGATCAGTGGCTCCTGTGTCAAGGAACCAATCAAAGATTTTAGTACAAGAACTCAACATATGCTTCATACCTTTCTCATTGGTGCTGTTGTTGGCAATGTGTGTAGTGAATTGATTAGTGCTATGAGTGGTGTTAGGCTGTAGGATTGACAACAAAGTTTGTTGTTGTTGGGGAGTAATACTAACTCCTGAAGTCCCCTCACAATTTTTATTGCTTATGGAATGCTCCTTCCCTTCATCTTGATAGCCAGAGTCATAGGACTGAACATCACTTGCTCCAATGTTGTTGACAGAGTAATTCTTGAAATTTCCAGGTGGGAATCCATGCCTTTTGAAACATTGATCAACAGTGTGTCCAGTCTTATGACAGAAGGTGCAGACTTTGGAGCTTCTGCTAATTGAAGATCTACCTGAGTTCCTTCCTCCTTGGTATCCTCTTCCTCTACTTCTTCCTCTATTGCTTCTTGTGTTTCTTTCAAAATTGTTGATATCAGGTTCACTGCTCACCGTGTTCATCAGGGCCCTTGGTTCAACAAACTGAGAATTGACATGTCTTTCTTGTTGAACTAACAGGTAGAAAGCTTTATTGATGGTAGGGAGTGGATCCATTAACATGATCTGCGACCTCACTCCCTCATATTGATCATTTGGACCATTAAGGAAGCAAATGACATAGTCATTTTCCCTGTACCCTCTTATAGTAGGAATCAAGTTACATCTGCATCTATATGTGCAAGAACATCCAGGAATTGGTCTAAAATTATCTAATTCTTGCCAAAAACCTTTTATGTGATTGTGATAAGTTGCTTTGCTAAGGTTACCTTGTTTATATGTGTAAATTTCTCGAAGCAATTGTGAGATTCGGTAGGCATCTCCTTGGTAATATCTCTCACGCAAATCTTGCCATATTTCTGTAGCCGTTTCCATCCAGAGAATGCTTTGAGCAATTGAAGCATCTATTGATTGAGTTAGCCATGAAACCACCAATGTATTTACTTTGTCCCATGTGCTGAAAGTTGGATCTTCAACTGATGGTTTGAGGAGGGATCCATCAATAAACTGAAGCTTATTCTTTGTTTTGAGAGACATCCACATAGCACGAGACCAAGAATGATAATTGTCGCCATTAAGAGGTTTGGATACGATTATTGCACCAGGGCTCTCATTGGGAGACATATAGTAAGGCGAAAAAGGATCTTGCATTGGATTCAGTGTGGTTATGGCTCTTTTCTCCATCTTAGCATAAGCAGTGGGATTCTGAAAAGAAGATGAACTTTGAGGATGAATGAGGGAGAAGACGAGTTGATTAGAGTGGAAAAAATTTTTTGCCAGCGAAAGGTGGGATATCAGGGCTTTATGCAAGCTCAGATACCATGTTAAAGAACATGGTATCCCATATGAAAGAAGAGAACAATCTTCTGAATTCTTTGTTTAACTGAATTTTCTTGTTGTTTACAAAAGGAAGAAGATGAGTCTATATATAGTAATATAAGTTGGTTAGAATAACCAACTAAACTAACTGAAACTTAACAGATTACTAAAAGAAGAAAATAAAGGAAAAGGGCTTCCCAAAATAAAAGCCCAAACCAGAGACATTTGCACAACTCTGATTTATTTATAATTTCATTAACTTCATTCTTCTTTGTCTTGCTTCTTCCTTCTTCCTGATTTTCCAACTCTAACACTCTCTCCTTCTTTGAGTTTGTAACCCACTACATTTCAAAAACACAGAAGAACCATGAATCAGTTCTCATGAATACCGAGTTATCTTACTCATATTATATGCAAGTTTTTATTCACTATTGCTTTATCTTATCCTAGTCTCCAAACCGGTCTCAAGGTTATTTCATTAAAAAATAAAGTTTATTTTAATTTTTTATTTGTTGTTTTTAATGTTTTAAAAATTGAATCACACATTAGAGAGGAGTGGTTTCACTGTTCATTCTTTCTATCATTCATATTTATATGAATTACTTTTTTATGAAAAGAATTAAATATGAATGATAAATAATATACTGACAGTATATAAAATTTATACATTATTATTACATACATCTTTTTTCTACTTTTATTTAAGAGTTGATAATAATTAATATATGAATAATGTAAAAAAATCTCACATTATGAATGCAATGACTATTTTATCTAAATTTATAGCTATGAATAATGAATAACATATTTATCCCATCAAAAATTCCAATCACCAATACAAAACTATTCAACTCTTTTTAAAACAAGTTTTGTTACATTGTTCATAAATGTGATGAGAAATAATGGATAAATTTATTATTTAATATTTGATTTTATTGTAAAAAATACAATGTTCATTGACTTGAAATAATATATTTATTTGTTATATTCAAAGTTTAAGTGAATTAGATATTGATGGGTTACCTACAACTCTAAAACTAAGTATTTACAATTATACTTGTAAATTAGCCTCAAAGAACTCTTCATGTTAGAAATGAGAATGGAATCCTATACTTTATAAAGTAACCAACTTGTCTACGTTAGATAGACAATGAAAGGTTTAATTTAATTTATTCTACTGCTTAATGTCTTTTACAAACTTTTAAATTTTCTCATATTCATAATTAAATGACTTAAATATTGTGTGACAATCAGCATTGCATCATGATTTTTTATATTCAAATGATTTTGTTTAGAAAGAAACATCATTATTTTTATAAATCCAATAGGGTCCTTTTATTCTATAAGTAATGTAATAGTCTTTTTTTTTAGATACATAAATATCTCTTTTAATAAGTTTCGTGTCAATCTAAGAAATAAATAATAGACGTGTCATAAGATCATTGATCACATTCAAAAAAAAATTTCTAGGCAAATAATTGCTCCTTCAGTGAACTGAACTACCAAGCTATATGGGAGTAGCTTAGTTACTTTATTGATTTTTTTCATTTATTTTAAGAAGTTAACCTTACCCGAGTATTTTATTCTGGAATCATATTTCCTTGTCCAGTTGTCTAATCTTGCTTTTGTTTAGCCAATAACAATTTAAATTGTTATGGTGGCTTGTGTTACAAATCTGTGTTCAGGTGTTGGTCTAATGGGGTAAGGTCATGTAAGATACTTATGATTACCAGTAAGAATTTAATTTCTGATAGCAACACTTGTTGAGAATGGTAGTCACGCACTCAAAATAAGATTAGTTCCTTACCCAAAATTGTGATGGAATACCCTCGATAGTTCCAAAAAAATCAATATGCATATGTACTTTGTATTTTACTTTCATGTGTTAGAAACCAAAATAAGTATATGAGAAACTCTTAACTTGTTGGTTGTTTTTTGGTTTTCTACATGTACCCTCGTATTGGATGCAATCTTGTCCGAGCCAGGAACATCTACATGTATGTGGGGCTAACTATTTCAGCGGATATTTTTTCCATCCATAAGACTCAAACTCGAAACCTTATGAATGATGTATATCAAATAATAACAATGACATTATTATTGCTATGATAATGGTAGGAATGATCTTTATGAATGAGTATATGATGGACTATAACATAAGAATTGAGAAGGTAGACTATCCTATCTTGTCCATCATACAAGGCATACATGATCATGCCTATATTATTTTAACATACAAGATGATATGTCCTATCTGTTTTAAAATTGACTAACGGAATGCAGGCAATTGCGAGTATTGATGACTAATTTAAAAATAAAAAAGTAATATAAAAAATAAAAATAAATTAAATAAAGTAGTTAAAGAGCCCAAAATAAATAAAAAAAAACTTTGATATTTTGTATGAAGCTGTCCAAATTATATTACATCACAATTTTTTGAGACATTAAATCATATTACATCATAATTTATTTGATTTTTTTATTTTTCCTTTCCTTATACTGCCCATGGGCCGCCTGCTTTGCCCAATAGAAAAAAGCTCGTAGGCTTGGCAGACAAACGAGTCAGGAAAATGAGCAAAATTTGCATGCGCTGACCACAAAAAAATTGCAGGCTATGCGGACAGGCCCACGTGCATTACCCGTTTTGTTATCTATAATCTACAATTAATTGAGTATGAAAATCCTTAAACAATTAAGGTGTTTGTATATTGCTCCGAATAACTGAAAGTCCTCAAAAATTAGTGTTAGATGAGGTTAATTTAGGAAAATATTATAGTAATTGAAATTAACCTCACTAGAAATATTAAACTATGAAGTTCTTTTCTCGGTTTCTCCTTCCAAATGGCTTGTATAAATATTATTGATAATTGGGAAGTCCAATAGTCAAAGAGACATAGATCCAATGGGCTAAAGAACAATTATAGTAAGGGAATGAACACTACATCTTAATTCAACCTTAAGGTATTAGCCTTATATATGGACTCGTCCATTTATGTTTTCTCATTTTATCTAGTCCTTCTCGATGCTGGACTTATCTCACTAAAACTTTTGTTAAGTATCAGTGACAGAATACATCTAGAATGGGTGGTTGAATATGTGTTGCGGTTCCCACTTACTGTTATTCGCACCAAAGCCTATTCTGGAAAATCGCCTAGTTAATCGATTAAAGTACTACCTTAATCGATTAAATCACATTTAACAGATAGTTGTTGAATGACTCAATTACACAACCACTTACAGATTATATAGAAACGATATAACAGATATATTTGAACATAAATAATCTTTATATGGCAGAATTACTATATTCAAATTATCAGCTACAATAGGCAATTAAAAACAACTTAAAACAGTAAAGAAATAAGGGTAAAAAACAGTCCGCAACAAGGTTTTTATACTGGTTCGTTTTACAGTCCACTGCAAAACTACATTCAGTCCTTCCTTCCGATTTGGGAGATTTTCTTCACTAAAATTGAAGTCAATGTATCTTACATACACACTTCAAATTACAAGACCTTGAACACTACCTTCTTGAATTCCCATAACTTCTACCTTGGTTTGACCTTACCAATCACCTAGGAAAACCTTTCATATGATCCAGCTCCAGCCAAGAGTATGTTCTAAACTCAAGACCTCCAAGTCTTGGTGAAGACTCTATGTATCTCGTTGGTGGTACGACGCCAAGAGACGACTTTCCTTGTTACAAAATTACAACAAAAACAGAGTAATGTGAAGCACAAAATAGCTCAAATATTACAATTAAGAACAAGCTATAAACCCTATACAAATCTCACAAATTATTATGAATATGTATAAGATCAAAATCATGAAGAACATGTAATATCTACCCTAAGAAATATCTAAAAGAATTGAAAGAATCATGCAAGAAAGATAGAATGGTGAACACATTTAATCACATACAATGGATGATATTTTGATCTTTAAGCATGATACTATCTCTCACTAATCTCACATGCAACTCTCTCTGCCTATATGACATACAATGGGCACGAAAATATGCAACTTAGCAATTCTAAAAATGAATGAATGTATGAAGCATGGTGTATAACACAATTTATATAGAAAAGTTGTTTTATGTCCAGTTAATCGACTAAGTGTCATGTTAATTGATTAATGAGATGTTTAGAATAACTGAATTCTGTTTTTCACGTTAATCGATTAAAGACTTACTTAATTGATCAACTGACATATTTTCAGTTAAGATATTAAATGGTAAACTGCTTATATGTTATGCTTATCAAATAACATATATGATTAATGTTGAACATATAATTAGCTAGATGGCATGTCTCATGTAAATGATATGATAGTTTTTAGAACTTGTGAGATTTGCATCTAGGTTTACCTAACCTAGACTCTATAACTAAGACACATATCTAAGACTCTAGTTTAGACATGAAGCTCTTGAATCTTTGGCATGTTGATTTGTTGAGTTGTCTTTAAGCTTTCACTAATTCTTTTGTCTTCATCAAAATATAGGCAAGCTAAGTGTTATCTTAACACTTTGCACTTTCAACTTGGTTCCTAACAATCTCTCCATCAACTATAAGTCTTCTGCAAGATAATACACTCCTCTTTGAACTCAACTGTTTTGAATATTCTCATGGTGTAAGAACCGATCTCGAATACACCCACCACAATATGACTACCAGTGCCAATTCTCGAAATTTCCACAATATGGCTAACAATGCCAATTTTCGAAATACCCACAATATGGCTACCTGTGCCAATTCTTTTCCCTCAATACTGACTACCCGTGTCAGTTCTCGAAATGCCCACAATATGACTACTTGTGCCAATTCTTTTCCCTTAATACTGACTACTTGTGTCAGTTCTCAAAATTTCCACAATATGGCTACATGTGCCATTTCTTAGTGCCACAGAAAGAAAGGGGGAGAAGTTTACCAAAAATGCATCGGCGGAAAATATGAGAGAGAAATACAAAGTTGAATGAAAGCGCATTCAACTTGGGACAAGAAAATATGAAGATAAAAGACTTCTATTTATAACATTAGATTTTTTTCATGTTCCTAATCTCTCCAATATGGGACTTGAGAGTTGTTTTTTCAAAACTCTTCCATGTGAGACTTGTGAGTTTTTTAGATTTCACACCCACAACCAAGTTCCAAGAATATGTGTACCACCATCATCTCCAAAGAGACACACCACCTAGATGCCATGTATTTCTAGGAAGACATTAGTCACAAAAGACCCTACATTAGGGTCACTAATGATTGCTCTCACTAATACTCACCTTGATTGAGACGTTGGCTATTATATTACTTGTTATGACCATGGACCTTTACTCCAAGGGTATTTGCAACAATGGGCCAAAGAAGAACCACAATAACTGGACATACGTGTGAGTCCTCCACTTGGCGTCATACTTCCCCTTGAGGATAAGCCTTTGGAGTATTCCAATAGAGTGGAAAAGATCTTGGCCCAACTATCACTATCTAGAGGGTCATGTGTGCTCTTCTTCGCACCTGTATCATCGTTATCTTGAACTAGACACATCATTTTGCCCCAAATACCAAGAGGAAAATATTCATCTCAAGGACCCCACACATGGGTCCACCTAGAGGTGTCAAAATGGGTTATCCGGAGGGGTTCGGGCTAGCCCACATCGAGTCCGGGCTAAACCGGGTCGGGCTAAAAGCCCAGATACAATTTATGCATATCAAGTTTTAGTCCAAACCCATTTGATATTAATGTATAACTTTTTAAACATATTTGTCATGCCAAATGCAACCAAACTTATAGATCTAATGTCTTGTGTTTGAGTTAAGACGTGATGTTAAGTCCACGTGTATGATTTTTAACATAACTCTTTTATTAAATCTTTCATTTGTATTGGACCCTCCTTTAACACAATATAATTTGTAACTTCACTTTAATATATAAACATTTAGATACTATCAAAAATATTATCTTTTGTATGTTCTTTGTCAATAATTTCATTGTGAACTATTATATTATATTTCGTTATGTGGAGTTCTCTATGATAAACAATTTATGTTGATTTTAGTTTTGTTGTAAACATTATTTTCTTTATTATGTTTTTGTGGTAAAAGTTAAATCTAATTAGATACACAATAACATAATACTTATTATCTATTTTTTATTATAAGTTGTTTTGTAAATTTTCATTTAGTGCTTATTACCGAGCCAAAAGTCACAAAAAAGATTAAAACAAATAAGTAAAACGGGTAGCCCGAACACACCCAGGTAAGCCCGGTCCAAGCTAAAAAGCCCGAATTCAATAAAAAGTACCTAAAATGATACTCGAGTCCTATAAATTTTCGAGTTTTAACGTGTCGGCCCATCTGGGCCCACCCACTTTGACAGCTCTAGGTCCACCAATGAACGTCCTCTCTAATATTCAGCATACTTGAACCGTCAGCTGATTTCACTTGCTACGACGAGGAAGCTCAATCGCAAGGGAAATATTAAAACAAATAGGTCAAAAAAAACTATAATAACCAAATTGGGCACCATATATCTACTGAAAAATAGATTAGCAAATGGAGAAAGTTTATAGCAAAAGTAAATACAATGTTGAGATTGTGAGATGAAAATTCCAAAATGTTTTCTTTCCAAGACTAACTTGAATTTAAAAATCAAAAGTAAGTTATCTTCGTAAATGTTATGAAATGATTATGCTATATAATATAAAGTACATGTCATGCATCCACCAAATACAATGCTTCGGAAAGCCCCTCTATGCATCCATCTGAACACAGTTACATGTCATGCATCAACCACTACGATGTAATTTATTGGTGTTATCATCATAGCCACCATCCCAAGCAGGTTTAAAAAAGGGTAAGCATGATCAAAGTTACACTAAGTCAGAATAGAAAAACAATACTTAAAATTGTTATTCAACAATGCTTATTGGATGTTGTCTATATGAACGCAGTAGAATATAGGGTTATATTCAACAGCACTTTTGAAGCGTCGTAGGAAATAAACATTTAACCATGCTCATTAAAGTAAGTGTTGTTAAATGTCTACTTTTAGATAAGGCAAAATATTTCTCATACATTATATCAAACATGTAACAAACATGTCTAATTCCACCATATTTACTATTGATTTGACAATATAAACATCATTTTAAAACCCCAATTCATAAACCATTGCATGAATTGATCTCCTTTAGTTCAAATCTATTAACCTAGAAGATTATATGCACTAATGAAAGAGACGAATATGATGAAGACGTAAAGGACAAATCTATGAATTTCTTTTCTCCCTTAACTGAAGAAATAAGAAGACAAAAATACATATTTTAGATTCAACATAATAAGAATCAAACTTACATAGAAAATATGGATGAAAAAATAATAGTCAAATGCAAGAAATACATACAAAGATTGCAAGTTTGGTAAATCACCAACAACTCCACCTAACTTCAACTTTGACATTTCCTATATTATAATAAACAATTAACATAGATGTAAATGCAAGCAACAAGAGTAAATTAAAGAAAAATAAATAAGGTAAAATAAGATAATACCTTGTACTCAAAAATAGAAACCAAAAGCTAATAAATTGTTTGAAGAGAGAAACTAAAAGGAGAAGAAGAGTAAGAAAAATAAAATACTAAATAATAAATATATTATTATGTGTGAGGCTTTGTTTTTAAATCTGCAAAGATTCGCACTCACTAAAATAAACTTTTTTGAATATATGATTTTTAATATCGCTCATTAAAGCAAGTCTTGTTAAATGTGTAACTTTTAGCAAACAATGTTAAATAAATTCAAATAAACAACATTTGGTTAAAAAAATATTGTTAAATATCAGAATTCTTTAAAATTATTTAGTTGTCATATTATGTTCAACTATTGATAATGGAATGACAAATAACATAATTTACTTATCAAATATGAGTTTTTGTTGTATCAAATCACATACCTTAATATTCTATTTTAATAATATTGGTTTGGGATTAGAATATTTTTTTGAAGTATTAACCAATGAGAAAAAGATGTATGCACTGACAGTGTACAAGATTTATACACTGTCATTGTATCATCCACCATTATGTTTAATTATTGTTGACTTTTCAAAAAAAGTAATTCAAATGAAGGATGGATGATAGTATGCATGTGTATAAATCTTTATACTGTCAGTGTACAGATTTTACACTCTTAACCAATTATATTTTTCGTGTATGTATGACAAGTTGTATTATATATGAAAAACTAGCATATAAGTTTTTGTTAACAATTTGATTATTTTCGTATAATATTTACTCAAGTTATATCTTTCAAAATAAAATAAAATAATTTGATAAATACATGTTAAGTAATAACTAAAACAAGCATTTTTTAATGTATGACTTTTAACAACACTCCTTAAAGCAAACACTGTTAAATGTGTGACTTTTAACATCACTTATTGTTGTAAGTGTTGTTGATATGTCACCTTTAACAACGGTAATTTAAGCAAGCGTTGTTAAATAGATTCAAATTAATAACACTTGCTTAAAAATGTTGTTGAATATCTTAGGCAAGCATACAATAGCACTCCTTGAAGAAAGGTTGTTAAATTAAAGTTATATCCAATTATCAAATTTAACAATGCTTATTTAAAAGAACGCTATTAATTATCTTCCATATTATATTTAACAACATTATACTAGAAATTACTATTAAAAAATTGTTGTTAAATGCGAATTCTGAGTTAATATCCGATCATTAGTTTATTTATAAGATTCAAATGTAAAATATTATTTGTGCATGGAGAAAACTTGTCAATCCATCCTAGAAGACAAGAAGATATCATATTTTTCAACACTTACTCAATTTATTTTACACTCTTATCCAAATCTCTTAATTCCTTAAGAAAATGCAAAACTCTTAAAATTAGTATTAGAGCCAACAAGACACCACTTATCGGAGTTAGTGCACTAGGACACAATTTTACAACATGACATTGACCTCCAATGACGAGTCATGTCCTGCATGACTTCATGTCAGAAACATATCTTATTCAAATACAATTATGTAGTTATAGTTAATAGATACACCAAACACAATTATGCTTTGTGTCTTTATAACATTTTCTCAAGTTCATCTTTTTTTTATTTGTAAAAATTCATCATTGAGAAAGATCTAAATTTATATTTCTAAGACTTAAATCAAAGTGGAAGAAATTCAAGGGAAGTGGAACTTGACACAAAATTATTAATCGTAAATCTTTTTCCAGGGTTTTCTTTAAAAAAATTCATACTATATATATTCATATTCAAACATAATTTGGATATAATTTAATTGTAAGGTCACACGTCATTACTTGCTTTCAACAAAGATCCAAATATAATGATTGTATTCTATTACAATATTAATTGAAAAACTCACTCAACATCTTACTCAAATGTAATACTCGGTGCATTCATCAATAATGTTATTACCGTAACTTGCAACAATTCTGAATAACATGAAATAATCATTACTAGCTGAGTCACAACCAGATTGCTCACTTTAAGACGTTTTGTCGTACTACTAAAATTGTGCAAGCAGATTATCAATCATGTCATCCCCAGGATAAAATAGTTCAGTTCTCTATTATACGATATTTTACTGCACTATAAGAATCGCTCTCGAGTGCACCCACAGTTTAGCTACCAATGTCAATTCTCGAATTCCCATAGTATGACTAGCTATGTCAATTCTTTTCCCACAATACTGACTACTAGTGTCATTCTCAAAATTCACACTTTGGTTGTATGTGCCAATTCTCAAATGCAACGTAAAGAAATGGGAAGAAAATTGTCGGAAATACGTCAACAAGATTTTATAGGGGAAAGAAGAAAGTCAATGAAGATTACTTGACTGATGCGAATTACAATAAGGAGAGGAGGCCTCTATTTATAGCCTGAGGCCTCCAACGGCTCCTTCATCCGATGATCACTGTGGGTGGTAAATCCCACGATCCAACGTTGGAAATATCCCACCCAATGGCTCTATCATAATGGTCGAGATCTTCTCCTCCAATGGCTCTATCACCCAAAACGTGTTGCATGTGTGTGTTGACTTGGTCAACACACCGTCCAAGCCCAAAAGGCCCCAAAAAATAATGTTGGGCTCAAGCCTGACCCGAACCCGAACACGAGTTGAGCTAGCCGGACGGAGGTAGCAGAGGAGGTGGTGGTAGTATGTGCGTGCGTGTATGAAGCGGTTTTGTTTGTTTGAGTCATTACCCACTCACAAAACACATCCTTGGAGCACACCCCAATATTGCAACTTAAAGCTTATAAAGTTTTTCAACTTCCCTCCTCTAAGTAGGACTAGTAAGTTTTTTACTTCACAAACTCAAAAGTTCGTATAAATAGTCACATTGATGTGCATTAATAAAAACCACTTCAAAATATTATTATTTCAACAAATTCCAACAAATAATATTTCATTTATAATTCTAGTACACGTACTTACGAACACATGTATATTAACATAGTATCAAGTGAATGAACGCCAACCATCATACCAAAAAATCACCCACATAAACTAACACACTTTTTATCACACATCCAGCCATATAAAAGAAGTTAATGACAAATGGACAAGTCTTAGTCCTTACGGCCACATAAATAATATACTTAATTACATTAATATTCTCTTATTTTTAGTGAAATTACATAATTTACCTTTCATTTTTTACACTTATACAAACCTCTTATAGTTTTTATACTTTTATTATACTGACTACCCCGCATGATAAATAAGTGTAATATTTTAAACAAAAAATGTGATAAATGCAATTAAGTTAAACAAAACATGGTATATTGTGAGGAGAAATCCAAATAATATACAAATCAATGTATCTTTATTATTTTTTGTTATAAAATGCATCAACAATTCTAAAGAAATATTGTTTAAATCGCTCTTATACTATATTGTAATGAACCAAAAATAATAAATAGGCATCGACACATATATTATTTGGACTTGTCTCCACAATATACCATATTTTGTTTAACTTAATTGCATTTATCACATTTTTTTTAAAAAGATTACACTTATTTCTCATGCAGAGATAGTCAGTATAATGAAAGTATAAAAATTAGGAGGGTTTAGGGTTTATGTAGGTGTAGAAAAGTGAGAGATGATTTGTGTAATTTCGGTAAAACTTAGGGAGTGTCGATGTAATATACTCTAAATAATATTCGACTAAGTCTATTTCAGTCCGACTTATGTATGTATGACTACCTTTGACATATTATTAAGCCTATATGCATTAGCATTTATCTTCATACTTGATATCGAAGACACCAATCTAATCAGTGTCACAAAATCAAAGTAACTACTGCTGGAGGGCCCACTAAAAATTGCTCTAAACTTCGACTAGGCATAAATGATCAAAATTGCTCCAAATGACCTAAATTGGCTCAAGGAAAAGAGTACGACTCAATAACTTCACCTATAAGACACAAAACCTAATGAGTAAAACATGGCAAAGAAGTGTATATAGGCTTGCAAATAGTAAGCAAAGATAGACAATAGAATAAGATCATGCGATCGAAATACAATAATGATGAAGATGGATAAGTCTTGGTGATTGACAAAGATATTAATGAAAGATTGAAAAACTATTTTTACATAAATTTCAATGATGAATTTGATTCCTTGTTTTCTAATAGAGTAAACATAAAAGATGAGGATCTAGATTGTGACATCTATCATAGAATCCAAGATGAGAGTGATAAAATGATTGAACTGGATAATATATCTATTGATGTCTGAAAGTTCTAGGAGAATAAGGTATAAGTTGACTCACAATTTTGTTTGATAATTTTAAAAGGTCTAATGTCATACAAGTGGATAAAAACATTTTAATCTTTATTTATAAAATCAATGACGATATACACTTTTATAAACTATATGAGATTAATCTCATAAGTCATGCCATAAAGATTAAATAGAAGAAGAGATAAGTGAGGGGAGATTGAGATAAAGATATATATAAGTGAAAATCAAGTTAGTGTTATGATGGGGAAGTGGACCATAAAAACAATATATAGTTACTATTGACAAAGAGATATTGAATGATCTAAAGAGAATTGTACATAATTTTCATTAATTTGTGGAAGACTTACAATAAAATGCCTAAAAAAATATCCAAATAGTGTAATATTTATGTATAAAAATGTATACATAATCATTGTATCATACACCATTTATTTAGATCAATTTCTTTAAAGAAACAATAAGAATTAAATATGAATAATGATGAATAATATAACAACAATTTATAAAACTATTCATTTTTTTCTCATTTTGAAACTCTCTACATCCAAACAATTAAAAAATATATTATGCAATGAAGATTAGGATAAAAATACATAAAAATCAAGTTGTTTATGTAGGTATTGGAACTAAAAAAAGCTTTAAATAAAGTTCAATGATTGAAGCCAAATTTGTCTCTCTTTGTCAATCATTCTCTACTACTTTTCACTTCTCTGGGACCAATCATCATCTTCATCACGTTCTTGCTCTTCCACACTTCTCTAAAGATTCCCCATTTTCTCAAAACACTGCATGTAACAACACACCCTCCTTTTTCTTTTCTTTTCACTCTTTTACATTATAACAAAGACCTTTCTCTTCAATTTGTTGCATACCCATTTCGTTTTAGGTGCCCAAGGACCACTTTTTTGCGTCAAAGGACCCTCTCTCTTACCTTCAATTTTAGGGTTTTTTTACTTTATTTACCCTTATTTAGGTAATTCATGGGTTTTTTTTGTTAACTATTTCTGTATTTTCCAATGCTAAATTTTGAGACTTTTGATCATTTTGTTTTCTGGGGTTGATTGATTTAATTGATCAATGAAGTTTTTAGTTGAGTTTGCTTTCATTATTTTTTAATATTTTAAGTGCAATGGTTATGGTTACTCTAAAGTCTGATGTCACTGAAAATGCTTGAATTTATGCTTTTGGTTTTGAGTGTAATGAGAAATTGGGTTGGTTTTGTAGTTTCCATCACTTGCTTTATTGTTAAGGAAACCGTTTATGTTTTAAGAAATTTTTTTTTGAAAATAAGAATTATATGGTATTATGGTAACTTGATTTATGGATTTAAGGCATGGGTGCACATATGCTATCATCACAGTCTGCAGACACTAGATTTTTTGGGTTTGATTTCTTTTGCCAAAATCGTTTTCTTTGTTCTTTGCTGAGTGGATTATATTGAAGCAACATCTTGTTTGACCGCTAAGAAATTGTGCGAAAATGGTGTCGTTTTCTCTGTTTTGTTTGTGGACTATCTATATGGAGACATTAGTTTTATCATGATGCCCTTTGATTGACTTTATTTATAGACTGACTGGCTTTTGCTCAAGGGTTTTGATCTATAGACCATTGATTTAGTTGAATTTGATTTTCACTTATTTCTCTTCCTTGCAGCAGCACTGTTTGCCGTCTCATGCATCTTGCTTTGAATTTTTTCTTCAAATTATGGGTTTAAACTTTAAATTCTACTGCAACTAGAACATGCAATCACCAAATGATTTCCTTTGTTACTCCAAAACTCATTCGAGTCAGTCATATTGTGGGAATTAGATTATTAGCATGAAATGGGTCAAGGGTCTTCTTGGAAATGGAGGAGTGAGAGCTAATGGGAACTGAGAAGGGACCCCCTTCGTATTCTCGAGGAGATAATGACCCATAATAGAGTGATGCCTATCTTGCTGTCACAGCTAGGGTTCATGAATCTGAGATCTTGATAACATTGGTCCTACATATTTAAAGTTAAATTTATGTCCAACTTAACTTTTCATCCCAAAACCTTAGCTTCCCATTCTCCAGCTGCTTCTGAACTTAGGTGGGAGCTGGGAACATTGTGTGGTTGTGTGTATATTAGATCCCCATTTTTGGAGTCGACAAACACAAATTTTTACCTATTATTGTTTTCAGGGAACCTTGCAGGCAATGGTGGGATTAGGGTGGGGAGGGAGTTGGTCTGTTTAGAACAACACACATCTGCATTGGTTCCTCTTATTGGTTCAAAGGGAAAAGAAATATATAACAAATGGAATTCTCCCTCTACCAATATAATTTGTTATTGCAGATTTCTCCAAAATCTTTTACTATTATTGTTGATGTAGATGCCGAATTTTCTTAATAATTCCCATTTCTGGTGTAACTAGTAATCGTTCTAAGTTTTATGATTGACTTACCTCTTGCAAGGGTGTATTATTTATCTGCTTAAAGTAAAAAAATTGCTCAATATAACATTTTTTGTGAAGCAGGCAGAGAACGGAGATACAATGAAGAAGTCTTTGGATCCTTCATCTTTGGGTAACTCTCCTAATTCTTTTTTGTTTTGGTTATCATAACGAGTTACCATGTTGAATTAACTATAATCTTTTTATTGGTAATAGGCTCTTCTAAGATTCGATCTATAATAAATATGCCTACAGAAGCTGGACGGGCTGCATGGGATGTTTTATCTGGATCTGATTCCTACCATACCTCATCTGATGCTAGCCTCTTTTCTAGCTCGTTACCTGTTCTTCCACATGGGAAATGTATGTGATTGCTATTTCTTCACTGCTCTGTCATTTCTTTACTATTTTTAATGAAATCTCTTGACCTGGTTTTGCTAACCCGCAGTGAACTTGAATGGCACCGAAAACAGTTATCAATCAGTTGATGACATCTCATCTGGCTTTAAAAAGCTCCATGAAGATGTTGAGGACAATGATTCACCTGAAGATGTTGATAGTCATGCAATTGGAACCATGCTTCCTGATGATGAGGTGGAACTTTTAGCTGGTATAATGGATGATTTTGACCTAAGTGGTTTGCCTTGTTCCCTTGAGGATTTGGAAGAGTATGATCTTTTTGGTAGTGGTGGAGGCATGGAGCTAGAAACTGATCCACAGGATAGTCTCAGTGTGGGTATGTCTAAGTTAAGCTTCTCTGATAGCACTGCTGGCACTGGTTTGCCCCTTTATTCTTTTCCTAATGGTGTGGGAGCTGTTGCTGGAGAACATCCGTTGGGAGAGCATCCTTCCCGAACATTGTTTATTCGAAATATTAACAGTAATGTGGAGGATTCTGAGCTGAAAGCTCTTTTTGAGGTAAGATTAAGTTAGAGTGATCTGAATCTAGAAGTTAGCATATGCTTTTATCTTGATATGGTGCCTATAATTCTTCATTGCATCTACTCTGATCCATGTTAGCATATATTTGTTGAGAAGAAACAAAATTGAAACATGGTAAAATGGTTTAGAATTTAGACATACTTGCGATAGAACTGAAATCTGATTAGAGTTTATGCCTTTATGGTAGTATCTTTCAGAATGGATTTTGTTTCTGCCACTCTGATACCTTCTCATGGAGTGGTTGTGAAATAACATTTGACACCGATGGAAATTAGAATGCTAATTAACTGACATTAATATTCTTTACATTTTGTAAATAACATTTTTCTAATTAATAATTTTTTTCCCTATGTTCTTTTCAGCAATATGGCCATATTAGAACCCTCTATACTGCCTGTAAACATCGGGGGTTTGTAATGATATCATATTATGACATCCGTGCTGCTCGAACAGCCATGCGTGCATTACAGAACAAACCTCTCCGGCGCAGGAAACTTGACATTCACTTCTCAATACCAAAGGTTTTTTACCAACTTAAAAGTCATTGTGGTTTATTCTTCTATTTATTAACTTATTCTTTTATTAATTGAATGCCCGGTATTCTTATCCTTTTGCATTTCTTTTCCTGTGCATCCCAGGACAATCCATCAGACAAGGATATCAACCAAGGGACCTTGGTGGTTTTCAATTTGGATCCTTCTGTTTCAAATGAAGATCTCCGTCAAATATTTGGGGCTTATGGAGAGGTCAAAGAGGTGATAATTTAATCCATTTTAAAAAAAATTCATTGTTGTCATATATTGTTTTTGACTTAAGATTAATGGTTAATGTCTGATATCTCTGCAGATAAGGGAAACTCCTCACAAGAGGCATCATAAGTTTATTGAATTTTATGATGTCAGAGCTGCAGAAGCAGCACTTAAGTCGTTGAATAGGAGTGACATAGCTGGTAAACGCATAAAGCTGGAACCTAGTCGTCCTGGAGGAGCTCGTCGAACGTGCGTATATTAATAATTTGACAATCTGTATCTTTTTGATATTCTGTTTATCTTTGAGATGAGAATCGTTGTTCTGCATTGTGTAAATATAAGAAGAAACTGATGAGTCATTGATATGAACTGATATTATTACTAGAAAATAGTAGGGCTGGGGAGGGTGGATTAGATGCAACAGCCTTACCCTCTCTAGGAAAGAGGTTGTAACCCATGACCCCTGGATCACAAGGCAAACAACCTTACTGTGGCGCCAAGGCTCATCCTTTAAATTCTGTCTAAATTATTTGGAATTATTATTAGCATCATTTCAGTAGAATGAGTTTTACCAAATACTCCTAGTCCGTAAAAAATTGTTATGCGAGAGTAGAAAAACTCTTCCAAATTATTACTCAGCGTAAGAATATTCTTATCACAAACTATTGCATGTGTAACTTCCATATGCCTCCCAGGCTCCCACTTCTGTTTACTGGTACCATTGTTTGATGTGAAATATTTAATTGATAATACCTTTCACCTTGCAGTTTGATGCTCCAACTTAATCAAGAGCTTGATCAAGATGAATATCGGAGTTTCCTATATCAAGTGGGTTCTCCTATGGCAAACTCTCCACCAAGTAGGTTTTTTTAGTAGCATATTTATTAGTTCCTGACTTTATAATCGTTTTCCCCTTGCATTTGTTTTCTTGCTAAAGGAATTAATTTAATAAAAACTTCGAAACAGGTAATTGGTTGCAGTTTAGCAGTCCTGTCGAGCAGAATTCAATACAAACTATGAATCATTCTCCTGGTTCAAGGATCATAAGCCCAACAACAGGCAATCATTTACCAGGATTAGCTTCAATTTTGCAACCTCAGGTATCAAACAATGTGAAGGGTGCAGCTATTGGCAAGGACTTGAGAACTAGTAGTCATGGAGAGAGCATATTTACGAGTATGAATTCAACACATGGTGCTTCTTTTCAGTCGCATTCACTTCCAGAGCCAAAGTTCAGACAACATTTTGGACCATTATCCTCTTTTGGTCAATCAACATCAAATGGATCGTCAATTGAAACCTTGTCTGGGCCACAGTTTCTATGGGGAAGTCCAACACTCTACTCCGAGCATAACAAGCCTTCAGCTTGGCCAAGACCATCTGTGGGGCATCCATTTACATCGAATGGAAAGAGCCATGCCTTCCCATACTCAAGTCGGAATAATTCCTTTCTTGGTTCATCCCAGCATCTTAACCATCATCATGTTGGCTCTGCTCCATCAGGTTTGCCTTTTGAGAGACACTTTGGTTTCCATCCCGAGTCACCTGAAACTTCCTTCATGAATAATGTTGGTTATGGAGGCATGAGTCTGGGTCACAATGATGGAAATTACATGGTTAATGTGGCTGGGTCTGTTAACGCTGGCATTAATATACCAAGAAATATGCCTGATAATGGTTCACCGAACTTCAGGATGAGATCTTCTCCTAGGCTTAACCCTGTGTTTTTGGGTAGTGGTCCTTACCCAGGACTACTGCCTACCACTATGGATAATTTGACTGACCGTGCTCGTAGTAGACGGATAGAGAACAATGGAAGCCAATTTGATAGCAAGAAGCAATTTCAGCTTGACTTGGACAAGATTAAAAATGGTGAAGATACAAGGACCACGTTAATGATAAAGAATATCCCTAATAAGTATGATGAACTCTAAGAATACTGTTTATTGACCTTAATTTTTTCAGTGGATGCTTGGATATGATACATTATTTGTTTGATAACCTGCAGATACACCTCAAAAATGTTATTAGCTGCCATTGATGAAAATCACAAGGGTACCTATGATTTTCTATATCTGCCAATTGACTTCAAGGTACTATTTTTTGTTATAATGGGTTGTTTATTTTTTCCCTTGAGTTGCCTTTTTATACCTGACTTGCAAAATTGTGAAGCTGATTTTTTTCCTTCTAATTGCAGAACAAATGCAACGTGGGTTATGCATTTATCAACATGCTTTCACCTTTGCTTATTGTTCCATTCTATGAGGTTTTTATGCGAATTTTTTACCTCAACTATTTTTGTTGCATATTTCTATCATTTCCTCACCCAAGATTGTTGTTTGGGTCATGTTTTCTGACCTTTTCTTTGTCATTATTATAATTTATTTAGCAGTTAATGATATATTGTTATTTATTAAAGAAAGGATAATCGGAAAAGCCAAATGATTTTCCTTCCCCAATTTCAATGAAAAATTCACTTATGTTTCTAATTATGCAGACATTCAGTGGGAAGAGATGGGAGAAATTTAACAGTGAAAAAGTTGCTTCTTTGGCATATGCTCGAATACAAGGAATGACTGCCCTTGTGAGCCACTTCCAAAATTCAAGTTTGATGAATGAAGATAAGCGCTGCCGCCCTATTCTCTTCCACGCAGAGGGTCCTGAAGCTGGTGATCAGGTAATACTATACATACTGTATCTCATGGTTGAGCAATGCTGGAAAAATACAAACTGCTGTATTTAGTGTGATTTCCTTCACAGGAAATTGATATTCCGAACTAGTAGCTTTTTATTATTTTTCTTTTTTCGGTTGCATTTGTTGTCTCCTGAAGTGTAATCATGACTTAGGTTATTAATTATTCATTTTCATCTTTTCTTATAGTAATGGCTTAACTAACTGAGTATTCTCATACCTCCTTGTAGATCATTCAAGAGCATCTTCCCTCCAACAATCTAAATGTTCATGCACATAGGCCAAGTGAGTTACATTCAAGTGATTTTCCGGGCACAACTCCGAATGATGGCCTTCCTATGAGCTTGGAGACATATTAACATTAAATAAGGTGCAGAGTTGCATGGAACAAATCTGGTTGTTGCTGTTTGTGAACTTTTGCATGTATGTCTTGGTTAATATCTAAGGTGCTGCATATATTTAGGATGTAGATTTTGCCACAAAGCTTCAGAAGTTGGAGCATTTTGGTGCACAGTTACCTGATTTGATTATGTGTATTCAAAGTGGTAGCAAAGGCTGAAAGGGTTGAGCAAAGTTTCCTTCCAGGGTCTCCACTTTTGCTCATTTGTTATTAAGTAATTTTGTTGTATTTATTATATTTTTTGTTGTGAAAATGTTTACATGGGTAGTTTAGTTAGGTTTGAGATTAGAGTTTGTAAGTTATCATGGGGAACAAAGTTGCTGCAAAGGGAGAAATAAAAACACTTCTTCCTATTTTGCTCTTTTGTATATCAAATGCTTATTTAAATATGGTGTACAAAGTTGATCTGATTGATAATTGAGTTCATTTTATGTTTATTTTCTTACAACTATATAGAATGGTACTGGCTTGTTGATAAGTGGTTTCCTATGTTGTTTTGCAAAATCAAAATAAGTCATTACAATCACAAACATAATCATGTATAGATTTCTTCAAAAGTTCTGGTGGCCTAGTTAGAGCATAACAACAGTTCAAAATGTATATGACCTTTTACTTTTTTGGTATAACTAAAGGTATCTACTCATTTTATGGGTAAGAAACTAATCTCTTTTTAAGGTTCATGATTGTTTTTCCCAATAAGCATTACTCATAGAAATCGATCATTTGACAATGTAATATTTTGAGATCCTCCAGTAAGGACTTTCTAGAAATATGTTTACCAAAATGTAAAACCCAATTTATTTCATAATAGGATCTCTGGGAAAAGATTTCTGTCTAAGTATATACAAGGAAATATACTTCATTGACTTTAAAGAAAATGCCACTTTAGATCAAATCATATTCATGCATTCTTTAAATCTAGTTTTTTTTACAAACAAACTTCTGTTCAATTCCAATTTTACTTCATTGTTGAATCTCAGGGTATAGTTTTGAGATCAATCAGCTATTGAAAGAAAAAGAGGGGCTTTCTTGTCTTTTTAAGTGGTTAATCTAGTACTAATGAGATTTTGGTTGCTTGTACTAAAAGATACAACATTTATTCTTTAATGTAGATACTCAAGTGGATGAGATGATTCTAAACAGTGATAAGAAAAAAATGTTCAAACACACAAGAGTTTTGCTCAAAGCCTCAAACTCTTGTTCCATCCATCCAAATCAAAGAACTTTGAGAACAAATTCACATTAAAAAATATGCGATGCACAAAAAGCAAGATATAGCCCACACGAAGAGGATGTGTTTGACACAATAGTAAGGTTGTTGCTTAGGGATCATGAGGTTATGAGTTCAAATCCTGGAAACAGTCTCTCCGCTTGTAGGGTAAAGTTGCATACATTTACCCTCCATATACTACAGTAAATGAGAGTCTCGCAAATTGGGCCACCATTTTTTATATGAAAAGGACATGTTCAAACCCTTTGCATCAAAGTCTTAGGAATCAACAACATAAGACACAAATATGGATATGAGAAGAGAAGATAAGTGAAGAGGAGCTGCAAGCAAATACCTTCGGATTTTTATAGGTAATTAGCATTTCAGCCTCAAAATATGAGCTCTGAAAGCAAAGGGAAAATGAAAGACACAAGCTTCTCAACATCATTTGGAAGCAACATGAACACAAACACCAATAACAAGGATAAAGCATTTGCTCAGTACAGTGCAGATGCTGGGATTGTAGCTGAGTTTGAGTATACTGCACATGATTGTTGTTCGGGTCGTGATTGATTCGGAGCCTGCAAGGTCAAGTGATCCTGCACCGTCACTTGCTGAGGCTCTTCAGGCCCAGAATCTAGCTGTCAGAGCTAGCTCAATGCTGCAATCTCTTCCTGGAGAAGATATATGTTTGTTGTGTGATAAAGTTGTTGAAGAAGTGCAGAAACTTACTGGATATGACAGGGTTATGGTTTATATGTTTTACAAAGATGATCATGGCGAGGTTGTATCTGAGATTATGAGGCCAATTGCTTCTTATCCATTTAACTACTCTACCTTAGATTCATATCCTATGAAAAGATACAGGTGACCCTGTCTTTTTTGTTGAAAACTTTAGTGTTTATCGTCATTTCCCTACAAATTTGATGTTAAGATAAAAATGGAGAATCAAAAGAGGCTTATATAACAGCAAACAAGAGGGTTGATGCAGGTGGGAATATGATCCATTGTTTCTGCTTCTTGCAGATTGTATCGGCCGATTCGGAGCAGCCCTCTGAAGGGCATAGGAAAAGCATTTCTGAATCTAAGGAGTTGGCTTATTTACTACAAGAGATGAAGAATTCTGAATCCTTTAAATGGTATATGATTCACACACAAACTTCTTAGAAAATCAGAAACAATGTCTTGACACTAGTAATGCATATCAAAAACAGATAATGGCAATTATTGCAGTATACATGAATTCAATTGTACCTTCCTTTCTTTACTTCTTCTTATTGATGTTTAACATATCATATGTATTAATATTTCAATTATACAGGTACAAGCATGCCTACATAAATGCATAACTGAATATATACATTCATACACATGCATACAATCATATCTACAAGATTTCAAGATTTCAAATGGCTGGATATAAATCAAGATTTCATCTGGCTTAAAGAAAATAGAGGCTGGCAATGAGTTTATCCATTTGAAGTTCAGGTATACAAACTAAGAATTTATTCTTGTCTAGACATTATTAGTAGCTGGTCAATTTGGTTGCTAATACTTATCCCATCTAGTGATGTGTGTATAACATAGGGCATGCTGAAGCAGCACAACAGGTTGTGTTTGCATTTTTTTATAGCATCAATTATTATGTAATCCATAAATAAAATAGTGACATTTATTGTGTTAAGAATGCATCTACTTGTCCATTAACAGCACTAGATGTTTTCATTTAATGCATTAACTGTTTTTCATCTTTCGGGGTGAGGGTTTGTTATAGTGTTTCACTTTTAGACCTGCTTGGCATCTTTAACAGACATGTCAACTTACCCAATTGCTTCTAGTTGAATTGTTTCTTCTTCTGTTTTAAATAATTGACAATAATCTTCTTTGTCAGATAATCATCACTTTTTTCTGAAGGTTCTTAGTAAGGACTTTTGTGCTAGTTTTCCTATGCTAATAGTTTTTAATGGACTAATGTGCTATAGAAATGATAATAGTATTTTCATGAAGAATGAGCCATTCTGGCCAAGGTATTCCTTCCACTATTTTGCAGGACATGTTTGAAGGAAGGGATTAATGGACTAAACAGGAGGTTAAAGTCAATAGTTACATAAGCATACATAAGTAAAATTCTCTGCATACTTCAAGTTTGGAATCTCCAAACTTAAATATACCAATTTAAAGTTGATAACTTTACGAGTCCATGATTATATCTCTAAAGATTCTCATTCTAACCTATTAATAATTCATAAAATCTAGATCAAAAGCACTAAGAGATACAGCAGAAGAAACATATAGAAAAACTACTTGCAGCTTTTATTATTCACATGAATGCATACTTTCATTATGATCAAAGAAATGCCCAAAACAAACTCATATTTCTTAGCATAGTAGCCTCCAAATCCAAATGCATTCCATCTCAATGAAAAAAACAGATAATCGAAATATATACGGAATAACAAGCCTAACTAGTTTGATAATGGTAACTATAAAAAAGGCATAATTTTTTCAAGAATGCTGTTCAACTATCATCTATATTTACTTGTCTTGATTCATGTGGTTGAATAAATCGGCTTGAACCATATTATTGTAGTCAGGTATCTGAAGTTCATCGACCAGTGGTGTCAAGGTATTGAAAGCTGCTCCTTGTTGTTGCACATTCTGATACCCCAAAAAGTCATCGTATAAAACAGACTCATGAGGTAGAGTACCAAAATCCATAAGCCCATCAATCAGACTATCCCAATCCACCTCATCAAGTTGATTTGTAGAAACTATGGCAGGATCACTGTGTATAGTAAGATCCGGGGGAACACCAACATGATTAGGAGAGCCGACTTGTGTAGCACAATCGAAGGGCGAACCAATTCCATTAGCAGAATCCATCATCCCAGTATTGTTTGCCATCAACTGCAAAGGATTTGGATCAAAGTGAAGCATCTGGGGTTGAGAATCCATATTATGCTTAAGCGGGGATGAGGCGATGTGGTTACTATCATCAAATGGCTCCAAAGGAGTAGGGATAAGATGGGTTTGAAAATTGTTCTGCATGAAATTGACTTCACTTGAGTTTAAGGCATCACTACTCGTTAGAGCCGAGTTGACTTTAAGTTGTTGCTGCAATCTCAACATGTTCATTCTTTCACCACAAGCTCTACCCTTAGCATCCAACACAGCAATGAAATTCCTAATCTGCTCATCTCCGAGATTATTAAAACATGGGTGGCTAGTTGGATACTTAATCTTGAGGATTTCCTTTCTCACTTTGGAAATATCAGCCTCAACCTTCTCTTTCTTATTGTTGAAATAGTCTTGGATGCCGAACATAATCGGAGGTTCCTCATTCTTTTCACTTTCGTACCTTCGAATGAGGGAGTGCTCCGTCTTAAGCTTTGCAGGCCATGTCACTGGTTGAGGATCACCACCATCCGTATCGTAAATTATCAAACAAGCTTCACCTTTACACAAATTAGAAAGTTCTTGCATTTTATTCAAAAGTACATCCTTTCTTTGCCTGAAAGTTGATTTACGGGGTGCATCATTCGCTATGTGTTTCAAGGTTAATCTTGATCGACCCATTGTTATCTATTACATTCATAATAAACTCAAATCAGGAAATAAAACAGAACATAGTGTCATAAAATTCATACATAATCAACCATACCCTAATTGCTGAAATTTAAAAAATAAAAATAACACTAATCAACTAATAGTTGCTGGGATACAATTAGGTTTATCAAAAAACAGTTTGGTATATTGTAAACAAAAATTGAACTTCAACAATTTCTTTTATCAGATAGGAACAAACAGAAGAAGATTGCTATTACATCACTACTCACAAACAGAAAATTGAATGAAAAGACAAAGAATTAGGATATAGAAGAAGAAGCACAAGAACTAACCAGAAAAAGAATAACAGAAACAAACAAGACTTTGCAAATTATGCTCCGAGGTTTAATGTGACGTTAAATATTAGGTTTATGTTTTTTAACAATAATTGGCTGGGTATTTACTTCACTACTTAATTGCGCTTTTTTTTATACATATGACCAAAGCTATTCTTTTATCTTTTACATAAAAAAAATTAATCTCTTTTAAACTACATTGTTGTCTATTTTGATAAATGTCAATCTCAATTTGGATGTAAGCGATTCCGGTTTAAACCGCAAAACAGATGGAACCGAATCGAACCAAACCTCAAAATGTGGTTCGGTTCACTTTCGCAGTTTGGTTCGGTTATTTTTTGAAGAAACTGTTTATGTTCGGTTCGGTTTATGGTTTTAGAAATTTAGGAACCGTTGGAACTGAACTGTATATTAAAGAAATATATAATAGGGATTAGAGAATAATGTTTTATTATTGTTTAAATTCTTCAACCAATTTTCTAGCTTAAATTATCAATTTTTGTGTGAATTGTAGTCTTATATATGTTACTAAATTGTTATTAAATTAATATTATATATGTTATTAGTTACTAAATTGTTTCCTAGTGTCTTATGATTTGGAACATATTTTCTAACTTATGTGATATTGAGTTTGAAACTAACATATATCATATATTGTTATACATATATTGTTACATGTGTTACTAATTATGAAATGTAAAGTTATAAATGTAATTATTATATATTTTACTAATTGATATATATATATATATATTACTAATCATGAATTGTATTGTTATATATGATTCATATTTTTTTATAATAATAGTAGTAATGTTTATCATTTTATGGATAAACAATATCTCTTGTAATACATTTAGAATTTTTAATTGATACAAGATTTTTTATAAAAAAGTAAATGAAAAATCGTGGAACCGAACTGAACCATTCAAGAGCGGTTCAGTTCGATTCTTATAGTTAAATTTACGGTTAATTGAGTAGAACCGAACCATATGTTTTTGATCGGTTCAGTCACTAAAATGCACCAAAAGCCAAACCGAACCGAATTTTTACACCCATAATCTCAATAATTAAATTATTCACCTTTTAATTTTTTTCTCAGGATCTAACCATAGGGAATTGTCTAAGCTTAAATCATTACGGACATTGTGATGGAGACATTGATATTTGATGAATATATATGATATTTTTAATGTTTTTTCATCTTTTGCTTCAAATATATGATTAGTCATTCTACTAACAATCAGTCTTGTAACATACATAATCCTTTATATTGGTCTAAATTTTGCACTAATTAGAGTGTAATATTTATCTATTATCAGTTTAGAAGATTTATATACAATCAATTAGCATTTATTTGTATTATTTTTTAAGATTCGATAATAATTAAATATGAATGATGAATAATGTAATAACATTATATAAAACTCATATATTATATGGGAATAGAGTATTTCCTGGTATAAAGGAGATAAGTTATCTCCTCCTGCTAGTGAAACTATGACATGTGTCATGTTTCATCATTTTCTATAAAAATATTTTTAAAAATAAACAAAATAGCACACATGTCACATTTTTACTGACCAGAGGAGATAAGTTATCTCCTGATATGAGGAGATACATTATTCTCATATTATATTATATACATTTTTTTCTTTTTTAATTATCGTATCCATTTTGACCAATATTCTCATGATTGGACAGAACATTAAAATAGAAAAGGATCAAGATTGTTTGGTTTAACTGGACATTAAACTAAAAAAGGTTCTAGTAAGATTTGATTGGTTTAACAACTATATGACATTATGCGTGAATATATATCATTTATGATGCAACGAATTACTTTTCATTGATAATAAGAAGTGTTTAAAATCTATGTATATTGTCAGTTGTTATTTACTTATACTATTTTTGTTTGATAATCATTATTAGATAATACACGAATGATGAATGATTTATACTGATAGTATAAAAAAGATATAATATTAAATCCTAATAAGAAACATATTTGAGATGCAAAAGATAACATTAATGTAGTAACTGATTTCATAACTTTTTATATTATATTTTTATAGTATATATTTGTTGTCTATTAAATTATGTCATTGTATGTATCATAAATTTGGTTGATCATAAAAATAATTAATTATTATATTTTAAACTTAAAAATATTTTGCAACCAATATAGACTCGTGGTACATCAAGTAATACAATTTGTGGGACAATATATATTGTCCATTTTTATAATATCTTATATGTTGCATATTGGTTTTATTAAAAGCTTATCAAGCTAGTCAGCTAATTAATCAATTCATACCAACCCGGTTGATATGTTGAATTGAGTATATAACAAAACTAGTAAGTTACTCGTGCATTTGCACGGGATAATAGTTTTTTGGCACATGGTTAAGAACAAACATGTTATTCGTGTATTCGTATATTTAATAACACATATGTTATTCTTGTATTCGTTTTGTTAATAACACATATTACCCGTGCATTCTAATGGTTAATAACACACATGTTACGCGTGCATTCTAATAGTTAAGAAGACACATGTTATTCGTGCATTCATTCATATGGTTAAGAAAAAAATGTTACTTGTGCATTCATATGGTTAAGAACACACATGTTACTCGTGCATTTGTGTGATTAAGAACATACATGTGTACATTCTAATGATTAAGAAACATACATGTTACCTATGTATTCATATGGTTAAGAACATTCATCTTACTTGTGCATTCATATGGTTAAACAATCACATATTACTCGAACATTCTCATCAGATATTGATTTTGACGAATATTTAGAAGCACATAAGTATGAATATTATTAAATGTATATCTGTAATATTGTGTAATAATTTGATAAAATAAAGCGAAATATATAGAAACACAAAAATTGAGAATTAATTTCATTAGATATGTTTCTAATGTAAAGAGACAATGTCTTCATAACTTTTGTCGCATAGTAAGACATAATAATATATTAATCGTTCATAAATTGATAAATTATGCAACATAATGATCAAATATATAATAAGGCATGATAATATATAATTTAGTATAAACTATTATTATCATAGTAATATGAACTTATATGATATAAATAAATATTTGATCATAAAAATCATGAGTTTCATAATTATTGTTACAAAGTATCAAAATATATAAACTAATATTGTTATATCTGCAATGTTAATAACAAAGGTACGAAACAAAATAAAATAAATCAACTGTATTCAATTGTCTATATTTAAATATTTCATGTATTTTGGATTCCCAAAAAGGGTTTGCTATAAATTAGTTTTTTATTTCTTTTTTTTATAACAACAAAATAAATAAATCTATGAAAAATAAACAAAAAAAATAATAAAAATGAGAACTGGTCTATAAAATAAGAACAAATCTAGAAAATAAACATATCAAATCTACAAAATAAACACACGTCAATAAAAAATGCACTTTAAAGAATATTTTTATTTGTCATTTAATTTTATATTAATTCTTTTAATTTGAAAATATATTTTCTCTCTCAACTAATTATAAGTTATGAAAATATATTTCCTCTCTCAATCAATTGTAAGTTATAAAACAGTTATAATATATTTGTATTTTGCTTAATATATTTGTTCCTTAAAAATGTAACTCCTATATATGTATTTTATTTAAGATTTTATATATATATATGAAGCTACTCAATGAGAACAAATCTCATATTAAAATCGTGAGAATAGTGAATCTGACCTTATAACCAATCATGTATGGTTCATAGCTATATAATATATATATATTAAATCTTATGTTTAAGAAGAATGAATGAGATGAGAGACTTTCGGCAATTTGAGATTTAACTAATAAGAATGAGGACAAAGGAGTTAAGAAGAGTCAATGAAATCAGATTATGCTCATAAATATGACATTAATGTTGATATATCATTACACAATTATTATCAAAATTACTTTAAGTTTTAACTGAAATATAATCATAGCATTTAAGTCTTTAATCAATTAAAATTATTATCAATTATAAGATAACAAATGACAAACATAAGATTAAATTATAAAATAAAAGAGTGCACATGTTACTGATGCATTTGCATAGTTAAAAATATAGGTGAACATATTTACATAGTTAAGTGAGAAAAATATACAAAACGATCTCAATTATTTTTTCTTTGTTCCAAATCTTAACTCATATATTAATCATCACTTGCAACTTTCTTAGAATCAAATTGAGTTATTGTGCATTTATTCACATTTAAATTGCAATGAATGAAATCTAATTTTGCTAATAAATATTACATTAATAATCATGTATCATTACATAATTATTAACAAAATTATTTCAAATTTTAACTGAAAGATAATCATATCAAATTATTATTATTACAATAAGAAGACATATAGAAAGCATAAGATTAAATTATAGATTAAAACACAGTGAATGAATAAGGAAGGGAATAAACAAATGTAAAGTCACATTCCTAGTTTTCAATACAAAATGATCCTAAGTATTATTTTTTGTTACAAATTTTAAATGATGCATTAATCCTCACTTATATTTTTTTAGAATCAAATTGAGTTATTATCCATTTATTCACATTTAAATTGCAATGAATGAAATCAAATTTTGCCTTATGTTTAAGAAGAATGAATGAGATGAGAGACTTTCGGCAATTTGAGATGCAATTGATAAGAATGAGGACAAAGAAGTTAAGAATAATCAAAGAAATCAGATTATGCTCATAAATATGATATTAATGTTGACCTACCATTACACAATTATTATCAAAATTATTTTAAGTTTTAACTGAAATATAATCATAGCATTTAAGTCTTTAATCAATTAAAATTATTATCAATTATAAGACAACAAATGACAAACATAAGATTAAATTATAGAATAAAATAGTGCACATGTTACATTTATTCATATTTAAATTAATTTATCAATTGCAAATTTCTTAGAATCAAATTAATTTATTGTCCATTTATTCATATTTAAATTACAATGAATGAAATCAAATTTTTCTCATAAATATTAAATTAATATCAATATATTGTTACACAATTATTATTAAAATTATTTCAAATTTTAAGTTAAATATAATCATAACATTTAAGTTCATCATAAATCAAATTATTATCAATATTACTACAAGACGACAAATGACAAACGTAAGATTTAATTATGGAATGAAATAGAATGGATGAGTAAGAAAGTGAGAGAACAAATAGGAAGCCACATTCCTATTGGTGAATGTGGGTAAAATTTGATGAATCATAACCTGAGTTTTCATTATATTTATCTATTTGTGTAATGAAGTATGAAAAATTGTATGATGAAGAATGAAAGAATGAATCATAACATAAGTAACATAATTCATGTTGTACAAAAAAATAGATGAACCACAATGCAAAATAAAAATAAAAAATATAGAATCAATATTATGCTACTTTTGCTCAAGATTATGTAGCAAAATGGCGTTTTAACAATTTTTTTAGAAAATTAAGGAGAAATGATGAAAATACCAAAGTGTCAGAGATTATTTACTTTTTTCTTCTTCTTTACGATCTCGTCACTGTTCATGTCGTTTTCAACATTACAATAATGATTATTTTGAATAGAAAATTCTATAAACAAATCAAGAAACAACAAAGAAATATAGAAAAACTAACGTGCAATGATGCTTCAAGGGTGAACAAACAATAAGAGACATCAGATGAAATAAAACTATCATCAATGTCATTGTCATTAAAGACATCTTACTCCTCTAGTTATCCAACAATAATAACATATCTACAAAATAAACAAATTTTTTTTAATACAACATCTTCAAAGAAAAAAAATTAATGAATAAATCTACATGCATAAAATCATTTTAAAATAAGAAATTTTAAAATGGAAGAATGATATAAACCAAGAAGAGAGAAAAATGGTTGAAGAAAAGTAGAGTAATGAAATGAAGGAGTGAAAGAGAGATGAAGTTCTCTAATTAGTAATAAAATGAGAGAGAGAAAATATGAAAGAAAGAAGAAGAATAAAGGATAAAGAGATGTATCAAGAGATCATAACAAATGTTATGGTATGATGGGGTGTATTGGATATGGTAGAGTTCTTTGAGTGAGAAAACTTTTGTTATGAGTGTGACATGTGACAATTCAAGGAGGTGATGACACGTATATGTGAAGGAACGTTTTTTGTTATATAGGTAATAGAATATTAGTTTGGCTTAGTTAGTTTGTAACCATACTTCTCAAGTGTTTGAGGTACATTCTATTTATTGACTCACAAAAGACAGACGAATTATAGGGAGCACATCTGTTGTTTCAATATGTGTCATTGATTATGATTAATTGAAAAAATATATTTACATTAAAATTGTTTTGGGATATCAGATGTGTTTCAAGGTTAATCTTGATCGACCCATTGTTATCTATTACATTCATAATAAACTCAAATCAGGAAATAAAACAGAACATGGTGTCATAACATTCATACATAATCAACCATACCCTAATTGCTGAAATTGAAAAAATAATAATAACACTAATAAAAGACAAAGAATTTATCTCAAATTCTCAATTCCTTTACAGTGTTGTGTTAAGTTGGATATAGAAAATATCTGATTATTGATATAATTAAGATTAAGAAATTTGGTAGTATGAAGCATTGCATGTGTATTGGAGAAAGCAATTGTTGAATTTAAAAGAGAGAGAACACTAAAACAATACCTATTTGTAAAAATCACTTCTTTCGCCTATCCCTTCAACGATGATGAATTCACCATCCATGACACGGTGGCGCGTGGTCACACGCGCCATCTACTGGAACCATTTCTGGTTTCTTTAATACGTTCAATTCTTAAATTCTAAAATAATTTATAGGAAGAAAGCTATGAACTTTGAATAAAGAAAGAGAGAGAAAAAGAAGAACATTTACTTAGATAATAAAAAGGGAAAAGACAAGAACATAGGAAAACAAAGAAGAAGTGTTAAAGATGTTGGTACCTATTATGTTGTGTTGTGTTGTGTGAAATTGAGTGTGAGAAAGTAATGCAACTAAGACTTCAATTTATAGAGTGGGAATCATAACATTGGTACATTGGTTTTTTATGTATCTTTCTATTTATGAATCATATCAATATTTAAACTAAGACTTAAACAAAAAATCTATGATTCACAAAATATTTAAAAAGATTCATTTTGATTCGGTAATTAATGGATTTGCATACTCTCCAGTATGGTAATGATTTATAAATTAAAATGTTCACAATATTTTAGTTTAACTTGTCATGTTAAATATTTTTGCCACGTGTATTTAGTTTAAGTAACTCTAACATGGAAATTAAAATTATGTTTTGTTCTATTATTAAGAAAAACTTTGGTAGAATAAATGATATACTTTTATACATATTGATAGAGTTATTTTTATATTATTTTTTAAAGTATTTATCTTGAGTTTAAAATCTATGTACTGTAAAATGCATTATCAGTGTAATTTTTTTTGCATTGTTAGCATATTACTAACATTGATTTATATTTTTTATTTGAGAATCAATGATACTTAACATATAAATGATGGATTAGATACTGATATTATACAAAACACTTGTATTTTTTGTGTACACATATCAAATCCATTTATTTTTCATAAGCTTCATTTTGTAATATATATATAATAACCCTAAACTATATAAACTTAATCAAGGTATCTTACCTATGAAATTTAGTAACAAAGCATCTAGAAGGGAGAAAAAGATGCTTACAGTAAGATATTTTATACTGGGCACTCCATCATTCATTATTTATTTTCAATTATTGTTAACTTTTTTAAAAAGATAGTTCAAATAAACAATTAATGATGCATTAATTATATATATATATATATATATATATATATATAATTTTTTACATTGTCAGTATATAAATTTAAACTGGAGTTGAATTTATAGAGAGTTGTACATTAACTTTAATATTTTTAAGAAATATATTGTATCTTACAATTCTCTAATTATATTATTAGTAAATAAATAAATGTATCTAATGTAGGAGTTTTATACATCCTAATTACAACATTCATCATTCATATTTAATATTATTGACACTTAAACAATTCAATAGTTAATAATATATTGATTGTATATAAATTTATACATAAATATTACTTCCTTATTAGTATTATTTAAACTATTAACCATAATTTGAGTTTAGAAAACTTCTTAGTGTTTTATTGACCAAATATATCATTCCATTAAAATCTTCACTAAAGCTGAGCTACATCATTTAATAAAGATTTGCTTTGATTGAGTTAATAATATCATACAAAATTCTTGGATTAACCCTGTAATATCTTATGGTTAAATATTAAGTAAAATATAAACAATTTCTACACAATGAAAACAAAATCCAAACCACACAATAATGTATGTGGTGCCAATCATCTCTAACCTTCATTCAACAAGCAAAAAAGTGATTACAAGATTATAATCATTTCCATCAAAACTTATTACCCATCTAGGTAATCCATGTCACTCTCTAGATCAAGGGAACATAAGTAAATTATACTACAACCAATTATCATATTTATTTATTGAATGGAAATTTTATTCCCACATTCACATTTATATCTTCATTATTATATGGTGTAATATTTATTTTCCCCACTACTTAGATTATACTATTCAAGATTTGACATTCTATGAGATTGTTGAGATATAATATTAGTTGTTGAAGGACTCTCCTCAAAGATGACTTCATAACCATCTTTCAAGTTATCCATTTCTTGGGCCATAAGCTGCCAAAAAAGCCCACCCCCACATGGGCCCCCATTACTAGCACTATTGTAAATAGCATTATATAGTTTTTGAAAGTAACTATCTCTTTTGTCCATACTATACCCATTTGATTTTGAAGACTTTCCAAACTCAGTGAGGAGAATGGGCTTTTTCAAAATATCATTTGAGTCTTGGATATGAGATTGAACCCATTTATCAACAAATGCATCTTGGGCTTCTTGGTCATGGCTAGAAACCCTGCATTTATATATTATATATGTTGATACAAATCACTTGTAAAATGTTAGAGAATAGAATATCTTCTCATATCAGAAGATAATTTATATCTTTCAATCAATAAAAGTATGACATGTATATTGTTTTGTTTTGTTTTAGAAATATCATTGTAAAAAATAATTAAATATGACACATGTTATAATTTTATTGTCTATAGAATATAATTTATCTGATTATACTCAGAGATATGTTATAGTTAGAATGTTAATACATGAGAATAAATTTATAGAGAATTTACCATTGATCAGGGTAAAGATGAATGGTAGCAAAATCAATTTGTGGAATTTGATTGTTGGAAATGAAATCAGTTCCAACTTGGTATCCAGGATTGAATTGCTTCTTTTCAGGCATTGATTCACCATAGAACCCTTCAAGTCCTATTTCTAATAAATGATTTTTATCTATTGATTTGACATATGTAGCCATTTCACTCACCCAATCCTATAATATTAGTATACATATTACATTACATATAATATCAAAACTTCAATTTCATAGAAGATGTTGGTTTTGTGGTGTAAGGTTCTACTAGATCACTCAGGTTAAGGATTCGATTTATGATAACGATACTTATTGGGAGGGGCAGCTACAAACTCTGAAAGCGATTAGTTTTTTACCCTAAAATGTGAGGGGATACGCTTGGTAATACCAAAACTTATATAAGATATTTGAGGTTAAGGTTTCATCGCAAAACCAATTGGCAATAAGAGAAATAACTCAACATGTACTTCGGACCAGGCGAATGGTATCTATGACTTATAACTAAATGACATCTTTTGACTCATGACAACTAGAAATAAGTTAAGTTCTGACTTTGATGTCAGGTTAAGGTTCCATCTCAAAATCAATTGACAATGAGAATAATAGTTTAACATGTATTTAAATCATTCTCAAGACAATGGGGTATGTGATGTAGGATTTACTTTCCAACTTTTGAAATGTAAGAGACTATAATTATGTGATAAGCTCAACTCTAGCACAATCACATCACATGTTTTACAATTGAATACCTAATGTTAGTAAGAGTATTGAATAAGTAGAAGCAAGTAAAAATGAAAAAGACCTGAATTGATTTTCCAGAATAATCACTTAAGGAACGAGGTTCATTGATAAGCTCCCATGCAAAAATGAATGGATCATCCTTATATACTATCCCAGTTATACTATTTTTTCTTGTCAACACAGCCTGCAATATTTGTCAAATTAGTTCACCATATAACATCAAATTAATGGAACAGTTTTCTATGATTGTTATAAAAAGTTACTAAGGTTCCAAACATATATATATATGTGGTCTTCTACACTAATCATCAGAATATATATTACTAAATACAAGTGTAATGAGAAATAAATAATATTCAAAAGCCAGTGTTTTAAGAAATAATATTCTGAATAATTTTATTTTTTTATATTTGTGAAATACTACTAAATTATATAAGTATTTAGTGTATAAAAAACTATATAAAAAATTATTTGTGTAGAGAGACTAAATACTTAAAAACAACGTATAGAGGCTAATAGGTAAACAAAAACTGTTTTGTTTTTTTTATATATTTAGTCTCTTCATGTGATGAAAAAACATTTATGCCTAAATTGTATTGCGTGGGAATTATGAATTATGGAGATTTGTATAAGAAAAAAGTGTGAAGAAATTAGAGTGTTAAAATGCACTATACCTTGATATGGTCTTTGTAATATTTCTTAACAATGGGGTTTGTATAAAAGTCATCATCATTCTTTATATTTTGGCCTCTATCTTTTGCCCATTCAACATATCTATTTTTGCCACCATAATCTTTCCAATTATTCACCAAACTTAGAATTAATCTCAACCCTTTTTTTCCAGCTTCTGATATCACAAAATCTAGTCCCTTCAACAAAAATAATATAACTCTAAGATAATAATGAATATTTAAATAACAAGTTAGTATAATGCATGAATTTATGTTGAAAACTTGCATTTATATACATATTTAAACAAAAGAGAAACATTTTTATCTAACATGATTAATTAATCGATTAAGACAAGTATACCTTAAACACATTTTCATCATAATAACCAGGTGAAATCTGAAGAGCTCTATAACCTCCATCATTGAAAGCCCATGTTCTTGCTACATTTAAACCATGCTTTGATGCTTCTTTGAATATGGAAGTGACTTTGTTACTAGTAGATGAATTTGATGCCTCATACATTAACCAATATGCATTAAACCCATTCACAAAATGTACCTTCCCATCTAAAATAAAATGGGTGTCACTTCTTTGAACAAAATCACAATGATATCGTTTGCTATTATTATCTAAATGGTTGCGATGGTGACAATGATGGTGATGACCGATCCTGCAATTCCCGTGTCGAATAATAATCGGGGCAACTATGAAAGCTATCAAAATCAAATTTTGGAACCTCATAATTGTAACCAAAACCTTTTTAGTCACTCCTTATAGTAGAAACAAATCAAAGGAACTTTTGAGAGAACCCTAAGAGGAAATAGACACAAGAATTTGAAGAGTTTTTGGTGTGGATGAAAAAATATGAATTATGGTGGATTTTATATAGAGAAGGATATGAACATTTACAAGAATAAACCAAAAGATTATAACTGAACATGTGAGATTGGATTTAAAGAGAACCAATTAAAGTATACTTTTGACTTGACAATAGTAAAATATTTTGGGAGTTTGAAATGGTTTTCATTAATGTTATTTTGGCAGTTTGGAAACTAATCAATTTCCTTCAATCTCAAATAACAAAAAATAACCATAGTAAGATATTTTTGTAGAACAAAACTTTGTGATTTGAGTCATTTGAGACATATTTGTAATCACAATCATATATTTTTCTGCTACAATTACAAATATAATTCTAAAACATTGATACTTCTTACATGTCTTAAATATCTATGCACATAAAATTGGAAACATGTCTATATTTAGTATATCACTCAAAGGTGAAATCACCTTGAGAATAGCCAATCCATTTCTTATAAGAAAAATTACCATTTTTTTAATATTTTGATGTTTGATACAAATTTGCATTTTGTTTATCAACCATACCTTATTTGTTACACCTCTTGCTCATCTTTATTTCTCTTTTCTCTTCATTAAAGTTATTTTAGTCAAATAAAATTTTAATTCGTTTAACAATTTCTTAAAATATGTGAAAAAAATTAAACATTAAAAAAAATAAAAGGGAAAGAGTATTTATTAGTATTTAGTAATAAACTAAATAAAAAATATAATAACCTCACAAAAAAATCATTTTCTCAATGAAAATGATTAACCAACTAAATTGATTAAAATATAAAACGATATGAGCAATTCAAAGTAGTGACTTTTCATTAAAAAGACAAATTGTTTATTTCTCTTCCATCTTAGAAGGTGGAAAAAATATGTGGAGAATAAATATTTATTAAGAGATAGTATAGATGTTTTGTCGTGGGCTTATTTACTTCTATAATTTTCTTTATGTTTTATTTCTCTTTAATCTTTTTTTCTTTTTTAAAATGATAAATCTTTCATCAGTAAATTCACTAATGTAAATTATAACATAGGGAGAGTTTATATCCATATCAAATCAAATTCCAAAATATTATTTCTGATGCTATCACTAATTTATTTTATTTTTATAGGGTTCTTTCTTTTACCATTTACCTCTTAAAAAAGAGAAAGTTGGATTCCCTGTAATCTTAAGAAAAATTGAACCCATTCTAAGAAATAGAACTAAGATATATGTTTTATTTGCTTGTATTTGGATCTCGTGTAAGAAAGTTAGATCCTCTCAAATCTTTAAAAAAAATTAGGGTTATTTGCTTGTATGTGCATTCCCTTTGAGGCATGAGATAAATCATAAAATAGAATCAATATATATCATTTTTTATCAGAAGTTGAATGATCATTACAGGAAGAATAGACAAAAAAAAATTAGGATAAATTATGGGAAAATAAAACTTCCATCAAAGAGAAGGAAATGAAAGACTTTCATAAAATTAATCATAGAATCGATAATGAAAATTTCAATTTGTGTATGTTAGATCATGAATTAGTAATTGCATCCAATCTCTAGGAAAATCTTAGTCATTTCGAATTTTATCTCTCTCATTTGCCCATTCAACATATCTATTTTTGCCACCATAATCTTTCCAATTATTCACCAAACTTAGAATTAATCTCAACCCTTTTTTTCCAGCTTCTGATATCACAAAATCTAGTCCCTTCAACAAAAATAATATAACTCTAAGATAATAATGAATATTTAAATAACAAGTTAGTATAATGCATGAATTTATGTTGAAAACTTGCATTTATATACATATTTAAACAAAAGAGAAACATTTTTATCTAACATGATTAATTAATCGATTAAGACAAGTATACCTTAAACACATTTTCATCATAATAACCAGGTGAAATCTGAAGAGCTCTATAACCTCCATCATTGAAAGCCCATGTTCTTGCTACATTTAAACCATGCTTTGATGCTTCTTTGAATATGGAAGTGACTTTGTTACTAGTAGATGAATTTGATGCCTCATACATTAACCAATATGCATTAAACCCATTCACAAAATGTACCTTCCCATCTAAAATAAAATGGGTGTCACTTCTTTGAACAAAATCACAATGATATCGTTTGCTATTATTATCTAAATGGTTGCGATGGTGACAATGATGGTGATGACCGATCCTGCAATTCCCGTGTCGAATAATAATCGGGGCAACTATGAAAGCTATCAAAATCAAATTTTGGAACCTCATAATTGTAACCAAAACCTTTTTAGTCACTCCTTATAGTAGAAACAAATCAAAGGAACTTTTGAGAGAACCCTAAGAGGAAATAGACACAAGAATTTGAAGAGTTTTTGGTGTGGATGAAAAAATATGAATTATGGTGGATTTTATATAGAGAAGGATATGAACATTTACAAGAATAAACCAAAAGATTATAACTGAACATGTGAGATTGGATTTAAAGAGAACCAATTAAAGTATACTTTTGACTTGACAATAGTAAAATATTTTGGGAGTTTGAAATGGTTTTCATTAATGTTATTTTGGCAGTTTGGAAACTAATCAATTTCCTTCAATCTCAAATAACAAAAAATAACCATAGTAAGATATTTTTGTAGAACAAAACTTTGTGATTTGAGTCATTTGAGACATATTTGTAATCACAATCATATATTTTTCTGCTACAATTACAAATATAATTCTAAAACATTGATACTTCTTACATGTCTTAAATATCTATGCACATAAAATTGGAAACATGTCTATATTTAGTATATCACTCAAAGGTGAAATCACCTTGAGAATAGCCAATCCATTTCTTATAAGAAAAATTACCATTTTTTTAATATTTTGATGTTTGATACAAATTTGCATTTTGTTTATCAACCATACCTTATTTGTTACACCTCTTGCTCATCTTTATTTCTCTTTTCTCTTCATTAAAGTTATTTTAGTCAAATAAAATTTTAATTCGTTTAACAATTTCTTAAAATATGTGAAAAAAATTAAACATTAAAAAAAATAAAAGGGAAAGAGTATTTATTAGTATTTAGTAATAAACTAAATAAAAAATATAATAACCTCACAAAAAAATCATTTTCTCAATGAAAATGATTAACCAACTAAATTGATTAAAATATAAAACGATATGAGCAATTCAAAGTAGTGACTTTTCATTAAAAAGACAAATTGTTTATTTCTCTTCCATCTTAGAAGGTGGAAAAAATATGTGGAGAATAAATATTTATTAAGAGATAGTATAGATGTTTTGTCGTGGGCTTATTTACTTCTATAATTTTCTTTATGTTTTATTTCTCTTTAATCTTTTTTTCTTTTTTAAAATGATAAATCTTTCATCAGTAAATTCACTAATGTAAATTATAACATAGGGAGAGTTTATATCCATATCAAATCAAATTCCAAAATATTATTTCTGATGCTATCACTAATTTATTTTATTTTTATAGGGTTCTTTCTTTTACCATTTACCTCTTAAAAAAGAGAAAGTTGGATTCCCTGTAATCTTAAGAAAAATTGAACCCATTCTAAGAAATAGAACTAAGATATATGTTTTATTTGCTTGTATTTGGATCTCGTGTAAGAAAGTTAGATCCTCTCAAATCTTTAAAAAAAATTAGGGTTATTTGCTTGTATGTGCATTCCCTTTGAGGCATGAGATAAATCATAAAATAGAATCAATATATATCATTTTTTATCAGAAGTTGAATGATCATTACAGGAAGAATAGACAAAAAAAAATTAGGATAAATTATGGGAAAATAAAACTTCCATCAAAGAGAAGGAAATGAAAGACTTTCATAAAATTAATCATAGAATCGATAATGAAAATTTCAATTTGTGTATGTTAGATCATGAATTAGTAATTGCATCCAATCTCTAGGAAAATCTTAGTCATTTCGAATTTTATCTCTCTCAAATGGAATATTTACAAAATCCCCATGAATAGGACCAAACCTTATTCCATGATATTTATATAAGATTCTTCTTTCTTATTCTTATGCAAGTCCCTGAGAACGCTTATATGTTAGAATAGAATGGTGGTCGGGCAAGTGTGCCTCATCGTGGTTCAGGACATCTCTCTTTCAAAGAGACAATGAGGATTCACCTTCCCCTAGGAGCAGGGCACTATGAAAGAAAGTTGATCATAGATTATCAAAATTAAAATAGATTTTTCTTGAATTAATGCCCAAACAATTAAAGGGAACAAATCAAAAAGATGGTTGTGGCTACTAAATGGGGAAATGAGTTTTGAAATTTATTAACATTCTCAAAATAAAAAAAGGTATGATAATAATTCCATAGGTACCAAAACCATGAAAAGAATGCTAATAACTTATTTGACATTTTGCAAAGTATTTTGAATACAAGGAAGAAATACCATTAAGGTAATAATTTCAAATGATTTGTGAGGTAATCCACACTGATGTAATGAAAGTGATGGACCTATGATTATGAAAGAACGCCCCTAGATAATAAACTTGTTTGCCAATTAGAGTCTTACAAAATCATCTTTTTTTGCCCTCAATTAAATATGAAAACGATTTATATTTTCTCATTTGTTATCCACAGATCCTAACACATGACTAATTCATCTGGCCTAGATATAATTGTTAATAGTTCAATAATAATATTATTTGATAGATAATTCTTCTATAGATTTCATTAATATTCAAGCTCAATAGTTTATCATGTCTATTTGAATGGTAGGTCTCAGCCTCTTTCAGCTTAAGTAACATTAGATTAGCAATAATATTTAGTTTATCTCTCAAACTCATGAGAGATTTATTTCATATTATTACTCTTCTTGTGGTTACAAGAACCAACTAGGAATGACATTTTTTATCATGAATTAGATATCTAATTGATCTGAGTTTTGTATTTGATTGATTGTGTCAAAATCAAGATGACCTAGTTAGATCAGTCAGTTTAAACCTATAACTAGTGAGTCGGCGAGTTGGACTAGCCGAGTCAATCGATTTTTCAAATAAAAAATCACAAAAATAACATCATTTTAGATATAAAAGAATGGAAGAGAATTCACTTACTCCAAGAGTAAAAAAAAATTAACTTAATTCACATCTTAGTCATCAATTCTAGGGAAATCCAATAGTTTGAATTAGCGAGTATATCTAAATTATTAGATGTCCCTAGAATAGAGAGTAAGTTTAAAAAAATTATTCTTTGAATCAGTGGATCTCACTCTAAAAAAGTAAAAAATATGGTACTTTCAATTTATTTAAAATTGTGTTTGTTATTTGTTAATTTATATTATAACAAAACTTTTGTTGTTTAATTAAGTTTTAAACTTTTTTGTACAATTTTATTGCAATTAAAGCGTAAAACTTATATTGTATAATGATCAACTTATTTCTAACATTTTTTATTCTAAAATTTTATTTGTTAGTTGTTTAATTATCTATATATATAATGATAATGTTTTTACAGTATATAGTTATTAAATAATATTAGTTAATATCTAAAAATTTTTAACGTAAATAGATTTAATCAATCTAATCTATAAATCATAGATCCGACCATCAATTCATTGACTACCTTGACCGAGTCAAATAATAATATTACTCTTTCCCCTTAAAAGTTAATTTTATACTAATTTCACAAATGCAGTCACATACATAATATGGGCACCTGAGTAGTATCAGCAATTAGGGTCATATTGTCTGCTCAGTTCATACCTATACAATGCCCGTAAAATTAGGATAGGCATAGACATATTCATTTTTAAATAGGGCTTGAAATATAATGTTATATCTGCTCTAAATATGGACAGTACGAGCTTGCAGGTCGTCCTAAATTAAAAAAAAAACTAAAAATAATCTAGTACATAAAACATTGCAAAATATTATGTATTGTCTCTTATTTTCTGTTTCACTGCTGAAATATTGCAATATTCATATTATCATAGATTACATGTACACAATAGTACGATTCAAACACAAAACATAAAAGTTTTTTTACATAAATCAGACATGTTAATTTGTAAGATATCATATTTTATAAAATTGCTACATTGTACTCAAGTGGTGAGAACATGAATTACTTTCATCATACTTGGTCCATGAATTACTATTGCTACCCGTGGGCCACCATGTCCGCCCAAAACGTACAGGCATGCCAAAAATATCTGCATGTTCTTTGCTCTTTATTTGCTTTCTGCACTTTATTGTCAATGCCTCAGATATTATCAGATTATTGGGCCAAAGGCCCAAATTATAATCACCATTTGTACTATATGCTGTGTTTAATTCTTATTAATCTTGGTCTCAGATGAATTGTGTGAATGTTTTGGGCATTGCTTTTAGGTTTAGAACAGAAACAGGATTCATACATATAATTGTGTATGATGGTAATTTCACAATCACTTTCATAATTATGAAAAATACAAAACATGGTTCAAATGTATGCAGATAACATAATAACTTGAACGGGTTGGATAGCAAGTTTTCATAACTTGATTTGTGACACATGTCCAAAATAAGAAATGGAAAGGCGATCCCTCTATCTTTTTCGCTTCCTCGATGACAAAGTAGGAAATTTAAGAGGAACCGGAAGTGTGGCGTAAAACATGTTCTTATGGCGTATAATTTTGCAACCCAGATGCTCATAGCGTTGTCTCACCGATACGGCGATCATCCTCAGATCCTTTGCTATATCGGTGTAGTCAGTTCTGAAATCATCGGTGAAAAGAGTTAACACCAAGACATAAGAATTGAGAAGATCAATCTTCTCAGGAGGAAGCCTTTTTGATTCAGTAATAGCGAACAATGTTGAGAATCTATGACGCAGAATGCTGGGGATCTTATGACTCTTCGCGGAGGAAGCATCCATAGAATGCTGATCTTTGAACTTTATAAGATGATTGATGTATGAGAATATGCAAGAGAGCTGCTTCTTTTCTGACTCATCCTGTAAACATATAAACATTATGCACTATCAGTTAAACATCTTGCATTGTCATTTTCAATCATCATAAAAAATGTTGGGTCACAATACTACCAAAAAACACATATTTAATGATGTATGATTAGTTCTAGGTTGATGGTGTATAAAGATTTTACCATGACGATTCAAACAATATTTACTGCGAAAAAATTCAACAAACTCAGTATTTTAAAAATGGATTTAGTACTGAAACTTAGTTCAGATCCAGCATCTTCCACAATAATAGCATTTGGGTAAGTAATGATATTTAACTAATGGATCACCTTCAGCAGGTGGGGTTCATTAAAAAATTTGTTTCTAAATTCGAAAATGTTCATGGAAATACATTCTTTAATTATTACCACTAGTACAGCATAACAAATTTTCTCAACTCAGATAGCTCTAAATGACCAAGTATTACTAAAACTAAATTATTTAAGAAAAAAAGGCTTTATTTGTACTGGTACCTGAATATTTCTTAACCTTTGTATCCTGTTGTGCACAAAAATTGGATAAGCACTAAAGTCTGCTTCTCCCACATGCAACGTATTGTAAATGTCATCAAGGTAATCCCACTCTCCTTTAAGAATGATTTTGTCCAGTACATATGCCTTTTGAGGTGTATCTGCAGTAGTATCATATGGTGGTATATTCCGAAAAACATTAGCATCTATGCTTGCAAGAGCCTTTTTGTTTACCACATCTTTCTTTTTCCCATCCGCATTCTTTGGAGAATCAGGTTCTTGATCTTGTTGGAGAGCCATCCTCTTTTTAACCTGTGGAACGATCCAAATTCAAAGAATCGCAGAGATTCCAATATAAATCAGCTGAACCTCGTTTAAGGATTAATATTAGGAGATTGAATCACTTGAGTTTATCAATATGTGATTTCATAGATGATATATCACTAAAATTGTAAGTTGAGGGAAACACCAAAATGTGTTTTCTGAACATATGGAACGGAAACTGTTCTAAAGTCTCTGAAAAATGCCTATTGATATCTCATCAAAAAGAAAACAACTATTGATCCACCTCACAGGGCTATACAACTGACAGTACACTCTTAATTGACTTAATTAAGGACTTTTGATGGACTTTTAGATTACTTTTAAAAACCTAGACCCCAAAATACAAGATGAGAGTTACCTAGGCTTAGCTTAATTAAAATATCAAACACAACCATAACTCATAACAAGTTAACAATGACTCTAGCGTTAATGAAATGTCTATTAATCTTACACTTCTTTTTCTACATAGTTATACAATCAAATTATCTTTATATGTTATAATTCATACAAATCTAAATTTAAGGGAAGGAAAATTGCTTGAAATTGTTTATTTTATTTTACATTGATGCGTGGAGAAAGGGTTAGAGAAATAGAAAAGATAAAATTACAGAGGGAAAAACTACAATCTAATCCATTTACTATATAAAGAACATTTGCTTGAGAGTTGAGAAAGTACATTCAAAGAAAGATAGTATATCATTCCTCCTAAAAAATTGGCCTACAAATCCTTCTAAATACATAGGAAGGTGGCATGTGTCACAAAGTAGTACTTTGCTCGTTAATGATTGTTTTACAAGTGACACATGTCACTTTCTGTATAGGAGGATTTGTAGGCTACTTTGGTAGGATGATATGCCGATTAAACTAGTCATATTAAAAATTGGCCAGAGCATATTTAGCCTAAACACTGGATATATTAAAGTTAAGTAGTGAAACGATGACACAAGGATTCCAATGTTTTTTATTTCTTTTTGACTTGGTATCTCTACCTTCAGGCTAGGGTGGTGGTTAGGTAAAGCCCTCCCCCAAAGTGCTGACACCAAAAAATATTTTAGTTAATTAAATAAAAGGGTGAAACATTTTTTTGATAAATAAGAATATATATTGAGAGAAGAGAACAGTACAGAAAGGAGGATAAAAAATCCTCAAGAGCTAAAGATTAAAAAGTAGGCTAATTATAAAGAGGTCCAAAAAAAACCATAAAACATGCAGCAGAGAATGTTAATCCCTTATTCTCTGTGCAATAAATTGATGGACTTCCATGGAAAGACTTGAGAGACATGTCTCTCTCCCCACTAGGCATGGCCAAGCCAGCACTCACAAACATGAAGAGGTCTGTTTGAAGCTAAAGACATGCAAATAAGTGGGATTTCTAAAGATAGGTGCAGATCAAAACCAAGAGGGAGAGGAATTTAAAGTTAGTCTGCATGGATTACAGCCACCGTTTGTTTTATTGGTAGAATCACTACAAGCTTGATTGCTAATAAGGATTTAGGAAATGTAATTTGTAATGAATTCAAACTACATGAAAATAGCACGAGAACGATGGTCTTGGGCTGCATATAATAAAGACCTCTTGTCGAACTTATGTTTTTCTAAATTCCACCACATTCAAAGGGAAGAGGATACTAACCATAGAATTGTCAATCAAGTTCACAAAGCAACATGAATAGGTAGGTGTTTGGTTGATTATTTCTTTCATTTTATGGCATCCAGAATATGTTAAGTGTAAAGCTTTTATACTTATACCCTCATGCTGATTCCTTAAGGTTAATTAAGGAAAGGGAAGTTAAAATGTGCTAAGTAGTGAAACCTATTGTTAACTTCAATTTTCCACACTCTATTTCATTTTGTTATTTCTGTCCTATTCCAGGCTTACTATCAGGATTCATATTTCAGAATATCAGTGTATCACCATTGCTAATCTTAGTTTGCTTTTACACTTCAATATATCTACACAATCAGACACTAATATCACATTTTTCATGCGGGATTGAGAATTTTGTTTTTTTAATAGGAAGGCAAGCAAAAGGGTTAAAGACAAGTAAGAACATACCTTCTCTATGTCCCTCTTTGTTCCAAACATAGCAGTAGTCTGTCTAGCTTTCTCTGCCGGAGTTAGCTCTTCAATTGTCGAGTTTGCAGGCTCCTTATCAGCAGCTCCCAAGCCTTTAACTTTTGGTTCCAGCCTGAATATCTGAACAACAACACCCACTAATAAGGAAGACAAATTATTGACTTCCAAAACAACAAAGCATTTTTTATCTCTTCACAATTTACCTTATTAGCAGCAATAGGCACAACTTTCAGGGTCTGAGTTTCCTTGTCAAAAACACCAAGTGCATACATGGCACGGTATCCGGCGGCAGCTTCACCGGAATAACTTGTTCCAACAAATTCTACAGGAGACCCAGCAGGGCTGACCACAAGCTCCAGCCTTTTGTTCATGGTCCTGTTTCGGTAAACCTGAAAACCTGTGGAAACAGACGTCTTGACAGGATCGAATCCAGAAGGAAAATAGCCAACAATAGGAGCTGTTTTATTGGGGTGCTCAGGGACGACTTGGACCTTGGTCTGAACCGTAACATGTTGTGAAGGACCAGGATCACTCTTCTTCTTGTTCTTCTTGTTCTTGACCTTCTTCGATGGTGTCTCGAGATGGGATTTTGCATCTTCAGTCTCCGAGTCCATGATACTGCATCATATTGGGGAAAATAAGAATTACAGCAATTAATACATAGACCTGGTTGGAAAGTCTTCTTCATACATAATAATATCATATATTAAACAGTAAATAACAATATAATATGCATGCATCAAAAACCCAAACAGAGATAGCCATCTGTTCAATAAATCATAACAATAAATCCAAATAGGATACCCATTCTATAACTCTTTGATATTCTGAATTTCTGCTCAAGTTCAATTTCAAAATCTGATAACTTGTGGAGTTCCTATATTCACATAACCAACAATTCCAGAGAAAAGAGTACTCTAACTAGGTTTATTCATGGTTTGGTTAGCATGACTAATTTCCAACGCAATTTTCCAAACCAGTCTTGACCTATTTTCTGAAGAAATTTCTAAATTAAATTTATAAGCAATCCTTGTTACTGGGACTTTGGAACTTCATATATATATATACAAAAACCCTAAAGCATACAGATTAATAAATTAAGATACAATAAGAAAAGTAGGGTTCTTCATAATCCACACAAAAAACATGGAATGTGAAATACGTAGAGATAATAAATATATATATATATATATATATATGTAGAGATAAGAATACATATAGAAGAAGAAGCACTAGAACTAACCAGAAGAAGAATAACAGAAACAAACAAGATTTTGCAAATTATGTCTCAATGGTTTAATGTGATGAGAAGAACTAGGTTTAGGTTTTTTTAACAATAATTGGGCTGGGTATTTATTTGAGGTAATTGGGCTTTTTTTTTGAATAATTTTTATTATGTAATAATTATAATTTTTTTATTTTCAAGTTAAACAATAGTCAACAAATAAAATTGTTCTTGCAAAAATAAGGTGAAAATTTAATCAATAAGCTTTTCCAAACATGCTACTACATTGGTCCAAAGGGAGCTACAATTTTTGGACATGCAAATTGCTTGCATTTTTATAATGCTTTTAACACCTTTCATTCATGTTAATCAGTGATATATATATATATATATATATACACGCTGTATAAAGAATTATAAACTCATACATCGTTGTTGCAACATAATTTTCATTTTTGTCTTTAATTATTACGAGGAAAAAACGGATATATTGAAAGTGTAAGAGATTTTTATATTATCACTGCATTATTATCATTCGTATTCTATCATCATTGACTGTGAAATAAAAATAATAAAAATAATAGATAATATATAAATCATTACACTATCAATACATAGATATTACACTCAATTATTAGACCAATTTTGACTAGTTCTTATCATTGGACATAACATTAAACTAGAAAAATTCAAGATTAGCCTAGTGGGTTTAACTAGACATTAAACTAACGAGGTTCGAGTGAAATTGATTGGTTTAACAGCTCTATGACATTGTGGTAATATTTAAAAATTCTAAAAATAATAAATTTGGATCTTACAATTAATCATAGATGATTAAGAGTTAGTTATTTGTCACATGATAATTATATGTATGTATTTTTTAATTTTTAAGATTCAATAGTTCATATTAATTGTTCTCATTTCTGATAATAAAACATTATTCACTTGAGTGACTCACTAATTCCCTATATATATCATTTATGAGGCAATAATTCACTTTTCATTGACAATAAAACAGATTTATTTGAGATGCAAAACATAAAATTGTTGTGTTTAGTAGAAAATACAGGCCAAATCAAACATATGCTATTTGAATCAACACTCGTTTTATACAAATTGATTTCATAACATTCTCTTCTCTGTATTATATTTTTATAATATTTTATATATTACATATTGGTGGTATTAAAACTAGTCAAACTTTAAGTAACTAATTAACCAATTCATATACCAAACTGGTTGACATTTTGAATTGAGTGTAAAAAAAAACCAACATGACTTAGCTAATTTTTTACGATGTAATTATTGTCTCACAAAAAGAAAGACGAATCATAAGGTCATAGATTCATTATTAATTCACCATCACCCATTACATTACTAAAAGGGCTCGAGAAAAGTCTAACTACATTTTGTAATCATATTTAATTTTAAGAAGCCCTAAAAGCAATACACTCCCATTGGGAAAAAATATATATAGATGCCCTTTTAAAAATTAAAGTAAGAAATAATAAATTATGAATCTGAGATCATTATTAAAATATAAGAAAAGCTCAAGGCACACATTATACCATCAATGAAATAAGCAGAATGAGTAATTGCACCCGCTTAAAAGAAAATAAATTTTAAGAAAAAATACCAAGAGCATAATTATTTTTAATAATTATAATATCATTTTATGATTATGTCATTTTTCTTGTGACCTAAGAAAATTTGTAGTTTGATTTTGTTAGAGTATAAATTATTTTCTTCTTAAAGAAAGTAACATTAATTTGGAATAAGAAGATGAAAATTTTGTCTAAAAAACACAATATTTTCACACATTAAAGTATAGATGGTGATGAAAACTGAATATGTAAATATCCGTTCGAATCCAACCCGAATTTAAAGGAAAAAACCTGATGTGATTGAGTCCAGGTTTTACCCGAATTCAAATTTCAGGTTCGGGTTCAAAATAGTTGATACCCTACCCAAACCCGCCCCAAACCCGATAATATACATAAAATTATATAATTAGACATAAATATATATATAAAACCTATATATATAACCTATATGTATATATATATATTCAGGCGGTTTCCTATCGGATTTGGGTTAACCAAAACTCAACAGGTTCGAGGATGATATCATTATTTTCAACTCTGCTTAATTTAGGTTCGAGTTTTGGATTTCGAGTTCGGAGTTAAGTAAGCATAAAACTGACCCCAATCCACCATGTTGTCATTCCTATGATAGAGTTGTTAAATTATTTTTCTAAAGTTAATGTACTTCTTTTTTATTCTTAAACATACATTTAGAATACTCATGAACATGAAGAAACAAAAAAGCTACTTGTTAAAAAAAATTCTACCCTATTTATTGTTATAAATTTCTTCTAATTCCATATTTTTATTAATCTTATATTCTTATAAAGGTATTCTATAATCAAGTTTTTTTGTGCTACAATGTATCATTCATTTTATGTGTAAAGAACTAATCTCTTTCATGACATGTGACTATCCATTCTAACAAATGTCATTCATATGAATTTAATCATTGATTTTTTATCATTATAGTAATCTAATCGGAACTAGTAAACCAATATATTTTTAGTTCATGAAGTTGAAAGTATATTTAAAAGGGCACTTACATTAAAATAGTTATTGTTTCCAAAATGCAAAGTGCACTTGGATGAAGTTTGACCTCAAAGTTTCAAATAGTGTCCACAAGTACAAAAACTTTTTCCATAAGAAGGAAAACGCTTGGACTTCATTTCATTTCAACTTTTCTAAACTCTCTTTACTTTCAACTTAAAAAAAAAAACAAAAAAACAAAGTAGTGTTCATGCAAGTGGGTGACCCACACGCGCATCAAAGTGCGGTGAACAAACATCACTCCCTCCCCACCAATAAGCCGAAAAAGCTCGACAGCACGTGTCAACGCGTCACGCTTAGCTGGTTCCACACGCCACGTGGCACATTCCCAACGGATGAATCAAAACCATGCACCCGCACCAGATTCCGTCTCACTTCTCTTTCCTCTTTCCATCTCTCTCTCTCTTTCTGAAGCATACAATGTAAGGAACAATTCTAGAGAGAGAAGCTAGAGAGAGAGAGAGGTAAATTCTCTTTTTTTTTTCAACTGTCACTTTCTAACATCTTTTCATCATAATTATTACAATTTTATTATTATTATTTTTATCTTTGAATTGTTTGTTTGTTTTTTTGAAGTTATGTATTATGTATTACTACTACATATTTGAAAAGCTTGAGTATTTTTTGGTTATGGGTTTATGGGGGTTTAGAGAAAAGTTTTATGGTTCTGTTTGTTGCTACTATGTTTGTGTTTTGTGACAACTTGACAATTGGGTTTTGCTTAATTTTGTTGGGGTGATTGTCAGGGTTGACTTGGATTTGTGGTGTTAATTGGTGAATTTTGTGTGTTTTAGAACATGGGCTTTAAGATTCTTTCATTTTTGTTGTTGTGAAATTGAGTGTGCTGGTTTTTTTATGTGCTTTTACTTGGATTTCTAAGGTCTATTAACTCAAGAAACATCAACTAGAAAAAGCTCTGACTGAATATAATCCTTGATTTAGTGTTCTAATTGGTGACCTTTTGTGTTTCTGGGTATGCTGCTACTTCTGTGGGCTTTTCAGTGTTGTAGAAAGAAAAAATAGTCTGCACTTGATTTCGGAGAAAGCCAATGTGTTTTCGGATGTTTTGGTGGATTACTGGTTTGTGGATGAAATGATGGATTAATGAGGAGCTTATAGTTCTTGTTTCAAAACAATACTTTTGTTTTTTGTTTTTGTATGTTTGTAATATCTTGTTGTATGTGTGTAGTATTTCTAACCTGTTTATGAAACTCTTTGCAAGAAACACTATTTCTGTGATTTATGTGTTTGTGGTGGGAGTGATTTGGATGTTTTGAGATTGATGCTGATTTTTGTTAGAAACCTAAAATGCTAGACTCAAGAATGTATTGCTTTTGAGATGAGAGATCAATCAATTTAGAATATAAATGTTTTTTATTGTTGTGAAAGGAGTGATCTTTATATTACTCAAATAATGTTTTGGTTTGACTTGGTAAGTTGACTGCTATTTTTTGTTTTCTCTTCATAGTAAAGTCATTCTTAGGTGATGGATTTTACTTATATGGCCTCTTCATTGTTTACGAAGTGTTATGTGTTTTAGTGATCTGATGTTTTGATTAGAGGAATAGTAATATATTTCAAATTTCACCTAGTGAGATTAAGGCTTGGTTTTTGTTATTGTTGCTGCTTGCTTTGGTTTGGAACAATCTCTTCTAAGTCTCATTATTGTTCATCTTGTATTTCAAAACTCGTTATACTTATAACGAAGACATCTTATCGTACTTCATAATTTCTCTTATCTCTCTTCTTATAATGATTTAACTTCTTTTACAACCTACAAGATGAAAAGACTTGGCCTATCAGTTTTCAATTCTGAATTGTACATTTACTTCAGTGGTAACCACAAAAATGTTTTGCTTAATACTGATATAGAAAAATTGCTTGCTTCCTCTGCCATGCTTTTCTTATCCTCAATGCATATTTGACCTCCACTCTACATATTATATACTTGTTAAGTCGGTATCCGTGTTCTCATTTTGTGCAGCACCTCTGTTGCTTTGATTGTCTACAGGGTCTTGGTTCCCCACAAATGTGCCCAAAGCAAGATTGTTGTACCTATTGTAAGCACAACTCAAATGCCATCCCTAAAAATGAAGAGCAAAGTAAGCACGAGCTGTTTAACAGAAACACAGGATCTTCACGTGTGTCCGAAATCAAAAATAATATCCAAAAATCCATGCTCTAAAATCATGATTTCTGCTCAAGTGGCAGAAATAGACACTACTGTTCAATGCTGCCAAGACGGTATGCAACAACGTGAGATAGCTCATGGCTGTATTCAATCTTTCTTTGAGATTATGTCCATGTATCTGTGTTAATTGTTCATTTTAGTGGACAATTGACGACTTTGTGTTCATAATATATGAAAACCTAAGAATAACTGAGGCTCCAACTTTAGGAAGATATATAACAATTGTTGCTGATATACCTTGCTGATAGATCTTAATTCGTTTCTTAATTAAGAGAAGGATGACTGAAGTGTTACATGTGAATTTTGACATTCTAATAGGAAAGTTAAATTCAACAAACATCTCAGCATCTGTTGCTTATGGATTTGTATACTCTAACGCGAGTTTTTCAAATGACCGACTCATGTGAAGAGAGACAAAGATGGAGAGTGACACGGGCCCTTCTGCATTGGGTCCAACATCCCTCTCCACTCATGGTTTCACAAATTGTTCTATGCAAGGCCTTTGTGTCATTCTCTTATCACATAAGTGTGTCATGCGAAAAACTCACATGAAAGGATGTGTATGTTTTTCTTAATGACAAAATGAAAAGGCAAGGAAAGGACAGTATAAATAGAAAATGTGATTCCTACCATCACCGTAATCCTTGCAGACAAAAAATGGTTTGTCAATATTTTCCTTGCTCATGTGAGTTGAGGCTTCTTAGCCACTTAGATAAGGAGGTAAAGAACCACATGCAATATTGATTTATGATCCAATTTAAAACATTACAGTTTGGTTTCTGCTCCGCACTTTAGAGCAGTTCTGAACATGTAGCCTTAAGGTTTCTTCTAGGTAATAAATTTCTTCTTTTGTCACAAATGGTAAAAAGGGAGAGAAGAGTTAAGTGTAAGTTATCAGAATTTTTGGGGCAGAGTTTCCGAAGTTGCAGTTATACTGCTTCTTAGTCGTTATATTATTAGTGTTTTGTGTAAATGGTTTGTTTTTGAATAGAAAATAATTGTCTTGGTGAGATTCATAAGGTAAGAAAAAGTAATGCTTAATCTTTTTGACTGACTAGAGTGGCCAAATATGATGTAAAGTAGACCTTATGCAATTCTTTTTCCATCTTCGGCAGTTTATTTCCTTTCTTGATATAGTTAATTGCTGTGCTGCACAGTAGGTTTTACTTTCTGTATACTCACAATCTTCCTTATTTTATTGGTTTGTCTTTAAATATATGCTGGAATTTATTTTAATTCCTAGCATTTGACTGTTCTTAGTATTTCTTTTATAGTTTCCGCAAGGACACTGCCCAAAGACATTGCAAGTGATCAGTCTATTGACAATAAAGTATTCCTGGATAATGACAAATCTGAGTCCCAGCACCAATTTTCCGTCTGTTCCTCCGTCATGGGAAGAATGGTAGAGTTTGACTGTATTTGCTTTAGAAAATATCCTCTTATTGGAAGTGTAATTTTGTCTAGTTCACTAAGTTCCTTGTTTTTGTTACTAACCTTCGAGTCATTGTTTAATTGAAGTCATATAGCCCTTCGTAAAAGTTTCCCTTAAGTAATGCATTCACAGTTTACTAGATGCAGTCCTTCTAATAGTAAGCCATAACATTCACTTATTAAATTGTTGGTTTAACTTATACACTGCTTATTTTAAAACTTTCCTGTTGGAAAATTCAAATATAAAAAAGCATTTGAACCATTGTGCGGGTTATGAAGCTTCAGTTCAATTCGTTGAAGCTTAAATATTTTCCTTGGCATTTCAAATATAGTTTCAGATTTCATGTTTACTTTGATATTATATGTCCATAATTATTCTTCACTGTATTCATGACATTTGAACTTTTTCATTTTCCACAGCTGATGTAGTTCTTTTTTTCTTCTAGGAACTAACCAATCCATGTACAGCAAACTTAGAAACAATTTTTTCTCCTGCTTTTGAGCCAATTGAAGTTCATTCACAACATCATACCGAAAAAGATGCAGGTATGACAACTCTGCTCTTTGGAAGTTAAAATGGTGGCTTATCGGGAGAGTGAGAGGAGCAAGCTCTGACTATTGGATCATGCATATGTGACCAAGATTAACTTTTGCACACACAAACAAACATACATAAATCATATTTATATAAGGCATGTATGCAAATTTGTTCTTCACTAGAGACTCCAGGAGTAACCTGCACTTCAGCTTTTTTGCTCAGATTCCGTAGAATATGTTTGACATTTTTTTTTAAAGATGGGAAATAAGTTTTAATGTGCAACACTTTGAATATTTCATTCTTAATAACTTCTTGTGAATTGGACTTCTTACATATGTTCCAACCTCTTGAGTGAATTTCTTCTGTATCTGATTGTGTGGCTTTGGGAATTTATGCATCTTCTCAACTGAAATACATTGCCTTCATATTCTGAACAAATTTTGATTATTTAAGAGTGACATGTTATGTGGAAAAGTAGTTTTCCAGAATCGCACTCCGTTCCATTATCTTCCTAAACATAAGGGATCTATTGCATAAAATGTCTTCTGTTGAATTGAAGGGTTTTAGATAGGAAAAAAAGAAAGGAGAGAATAGACAAAATTGTCGTGAATTGCTTCAATTGCTCAAGTTGCTTAGGTTGTTTCCATTGCTTAAAAATGCACTAGCATATGAGTATTTATAGGTGCTTTATATGCCATATGATGATGTGATACATAGAACCTACTAATACCTAACATTAAACCCCAATAAAGAAAATTGTAAAATACACCTGACTAAAAATATAATATTTGACATAAAATTTTATAAATTGTAGTCAATGAGATTTAAGGCCCAATTCAATTTCCTTATTAGACATGTTTGGTTTTAAAGCTTCTATCTTCTTGATTGAACTGCATGCATCACAGTATATTGCTATTTATACGAATTCTCTTGTAGGCCGCATTGGTGATACTGACATGCTGGGAGTTGGAGTTGATGAGGGAAGAAGCATATGTGGCTATGAAACATGTGATGTGTCAGACTTCTACATTTCTGACATGATCATCACAAGCTTACCCTTTGGTGGAAATGCCTTCGATGATGATATCATTGCAACCAGTTGCTTATCTGATTATGGTTCGGCTGAGCCGTCCATGTTTAATGCATGTGAACAGTACATGATCTTGCCTGCTCTTGAAGATGATGGTAAAGTTAGCAGGACTTCTGATATCGTATCATATGAAGAAGCTGTGCTGGTTCAAGAAGATGCTAGCCTGTATTCGGCTATTGGTCAGATAAGATCCTACAACCCGGAGTCTGATGTTAAAAATGACTTGGATAAGGCAGAGTCCTTTGATCCGCAGTCATTTATCAAGAATTCACCAGAATTATCGGAAGTAGAACTAAATGGCCAGAACGCGTTGATTCCTAAGCAATCTCCAAGAAGAAAGTCAGTAACCCTAGTTCTTGATTTAGATGGTAAGAAACTAAGTTAGCATGTTTGGTAGTGACCATACTAGAAGCATGAATGCATGATATCACTCAGATAAATTCAATAATTGAGTGATGAAAAGGAAATAAAAAGACTCATAATAATATGATGGTAGATTAATATTGTGAATGATTTGATGTATATTACAAAATGCTAAAACCTACTTATATTAATGATTAGGTCAAGTACTGATAAGCCCAAAACCACTGATGCAACTAGGCTCCTAAGTCCTAACCATAATTAAATTAGGAAACACATTACGAAAAATAAATTAATGAAAGTAGAAAACATGTAATATTGCTTACTTAATTAGACAACTAATTAACTCTAAAATATATTCTTAAGATCTTATAAAGTTTTCCGAGTGTCTTCAGAGTATGTTAGACACACTAAAAGAGAACAATCATATAAATAGTATGTACTCCACAGATCATAAATTGTAGCTGAAAGATAACTTAGTGAGTGTTGACAACAATAGTGCCTTGTAGTTGTAGATGCAAGTAAATCCAGTGAGACTTGAGAACTGAATATTATTGAGAATTCATTAATCTCACTATATAGATATTTTAACTGACTTCTTTGAGCATCTCTTCAAGATAAAAGTTTATTTTCCTTTTTTTTCCAATGTTTTTATTTCTTTTTTTCCGGATGAAAATCTTAATTAGCTAACTCTTCCATAATGCCCTCTTATGTGCAGAGACGCTTGTTCATTCTACATTGGAACATTGTGATGATGCTGATTTTACATTTACTGTATTCTTCAACATGAAAGAGTATACAGTATATGTAAAACAGAGGCCTCATCTCCACACATTCTTCGAGAGAGTATCAGAGATGTTTGAAGTAGTTATTTTTACTGCCAGCCAAAGCATATATGCAAATCAACTTCTTGATGTATTGGATCCTGATGAAAGATTTATTTCTCGCCGGGTGTATCGAGAATCATGCATTTTTTCAGATGGAAATTACACAAAAGATCTTACTGTATTAGGTGTTGATCTTGCAAAAGTTGCCATAATTGATAATTCACCCCAGGTAGACACTTTGTCCCTCTTATTTTGTTGGTTCAGTTAAATGTCTTCCATTTCTTTTACCTCCCTATTTTAAAGCATTTTTTAATTCTGTTGAAATATTGTATTCTTTGCACAATGTTATGCTGAATCCAAAGTGAATTATTTGTTATGCTGAATCCCAAATGAATTATTTGTTATGCTGAATCCTTTTCGCTTTTGTAATACTTTTCAGGTTTTTCGGTTGCAAGTGAATAATGGTATTCCAATAAAGAGTTGGTTTGATGATCCATTAGATTGTGAATTGATGTCATTACTTCCCTTTCTAGAGACCTTGGCTGATGCTGATGATGTCCGTCCTATCATTGCTAAGAGATATGGTAACAAAGAATAAGGTTTCTCTTAGACCAAATTTAGCAGCTCTTTTTTTCCTTATAGGTTTAAGATAATTTGGCCTCTAATTACTAATTAGATGCTAAAGTGTCCTTTCTCTTTGAGTCTGATTGGTTAGTCCACAACTGGTTTCCTTTTCTTCTCTTAGTTAGCATATTTGAAGTTCTCTATTTCTCTTGAAAGGTATTTATAGCAACATCTCTTTTTTCTTCTCTCCCACCTCTAATCCCTGTATAGTTGAAGATCGTATAATCCGTATGAGTGTACATGAAATGTTATCATATTAAGAAATATAGTTCGTAATGTTACATATTTCATCTACGGCATTCCTTGTCGACTATCATGTGTGCTAATGGAAATTGATACTGCTATCTAATTAAGTTTTACTTTCTCTTTGTTATTATCCATTGTTAGATATAGAATCCATTTATTCACCTTCACCTAGCAACTTAATCTTTTAGGAGACATGGTACTAGAGATCCTATAACCAATATGCTACCAAGCAAGGGTGTGAAAATAATCATAAGATACAATAAGGGCTAGGAGTTAGTAAAACAAGCTTTTGGACTTCTACATGAGGAGGGGAAAACTAGAACTATTAGATCCATTCTTCGAATTTTAGATGAAATGATAACTTGTCATTAGATCACCAGGCTGCTACACTTGTTACGAAAATAATATTAAGCGAACATTCGAACTATACGCAAGCAAATCGAAACTTGGAAAGATAGAATGGTAACTTGTTATGATATAATTTGACATTATATGCTCTATGGAATGTGTGCTGATGACGACGTGATTCCATCTGGGATGGAAGAGTAGTGGTTCTGTGAAATGTTTTTGAACTTTCGAACCCTCCTTTAGGTTTAATTTCAAGCTTTTATCCTACTAAGTAAGGTCGATTACATGGATCGAACAACGTTGTAATGCTCTATCGTAAATCATTCATTGACTTTATGGACTTGAACATGAGGATTGTGTACTATTTCTTTCATGATTTTGCATACATTGTCTGCAGGTAAGAGAAGAAAATTTTAATAGATTATCCCTCTAAAAGTTGTCTAATAGATATGTAAATTTTGATTATATAGTAGTTTTCAGGTATATGATAATTGTCTTGCCATAATATTTTACCTTTTTTCACCTTCTTTCCCTGCACCAAGGTGGTGCAAAAGTTGTAAAATCCCACTTGAGATGTTAAGTCATTGTTAATTAATTATTGGTTGTGTGAATATTTGATTGAGCTATATGAACAATATAGGGTGAATAAAAAGTTTAAGATGAATTATTTTTAGATTATAGTTCATCTTTCATGAATTAGTCGCATCTTGTTGTGCTTAATTCATTATCATTGCTTCCAATTTATAAGGGTCCTTTAACATTCACTAAGGTAACTAAGCCACACCATGTTCCCTAGAAGCACCCTCTTAATTCAAAAATAACTTTACACTAACAATATATCGATATTAAAGTCATTGTAATCACATAGATGATATTCAGATTTCTAAGCTGCAAATATATATGGTCACATTTCACATAAGATGATAAACATTAACCAGAAAAGAACCTTCATATAAATGTTCAATGCTCTACATTGTAAAAGGGAGAAAATAAACAGAACTAAGGGGAGCAAAAATTGAAGACTAAATAGAAATGTTGAGGTGAAACTGTTAGTAACACAATTACTACAACAGAATCTCACTGTATATAAACCTCATTTGGATTATATAGTTAGGCCTTTTGCCTATTATTTTTTGGAAAATCTCAAAGAACACATGTAGATCAAAATATCACAATTTTCTGAACAAATTCCTAAATCTTCACAAGGTTATCAGAATGTATGCTGGTACTGAAATGATTCCAAAAGACAGCATTATCAGAATGAATCTGCATTATCTGAAATAATCCATTATCATCATTATCAATATTGATGGATACACTTGCAAATAATCAGCATGCAAACACAGCAATACACAATTAGACACAACACTTCTTATATTAAACTACATAAACAAACCACTGGCCTCATGCAGCTAGGAAGGAATATAACTGAAAACATCTACCTATCAAATCAAAGTTTAATAAGAGCACCTGTAATTATTCGTTAATCGAAAAACATGTTTCTATCTCATACACTAGAAGAAGGGTAATGAAAATAGTTAAAAGGATCTATTCATGCTTGAGTTACAACAATAATGTTAGCCAAGAAAAAATGGAGGAAATGTATTGTTTTCACATATAAAACTAAGAAGTGCAAATGCAATAACTGAATCCTTTTTGGGTACAACAAATATGAACATTTCATCAACTCAGTTTAAATCATAACAGATTCTCGCTTTGAAATACTAAGCACACATTTTATTAATACTAGAAGAATCATGTCAATCCTGTAATACATTAATCCAGATCATAACAAGGATTCTAGCTTCACATTAACAAGTGCACAATTTTCAAGAGCTCATTTGCTTAAGCTTCAAAAAGGCGATTCTAAAATAGCGGCATTCATCGAATGGCTTTTATATAAATCTACAGCTGTTTTGCGTTATAATTGTACGAGATGATTTGTTACGTTTTCTCCCCCTTTTGCAGGAACCTTTTTTTAAAAGCTGAAAGATATAGCTTCTCATAAAAGCTAAATAAACAGGCCTTAATTCTACAAGGATCACAGCATCCAGTGTTATATTCTATCTGTAATGATTAGGCTCATATTCCACCAATCATTTTCCAATGGTGTAACTAGGAATGCTAACATATTGTTGAGTATAGACCTTTCTGTAGCATGCTATTGATGACTAAGATCAAGTTAATTATCATGTAGCAACTAACTGGTTCATACCAGCATGCATTCTCTCAGTTCCTGAATGTCCGAAAGACCGAAACTACCAGGTCACATAACAAAATATCAGGCCAAACAAGAGGCTGAAGAAATTTTAATGCTGCAATACAAGCAACTCATGAGAAGATTGAGAAAATTTGATCACTGTAAAGTTTAAATAGAAAGGAAAACCCTTGCAAATGAATAACAATAAAAATTAAGGATTTCAATAAGTTTTGCAGGAACTCTGAATTATGGTGCACAACATCAATAGGGATTGATAATATGAAAATTGAGATATCAATCTTAAATTACATTCAAGAGATTCTACCAAAAACTAAATAAATAAATTACATTCATGAGAGAAATGGATCTAAACTTACATAATTAAGATAATTTATTTTCTCTACCACCTAATATTATGCAAGTAACCAAACACTTGATGCAAAGCAAACCACTCAATTTCATGAAATCCAAAATCAAGGGCACTTTGGTTTAAGGACTTCAAGGTTCAAAATGTAGAACTAATTTTAGGGTCATGTCTTGAGCAGTAGGACTGTAGGAACTAATTTAAAGAAGCTAAATATAGCAATAGATTAATTTTACGTCGGCTGAAAGCAATAACCCAGTGCCAATCCTGGACTGTTAATAACATGGAATGAGAACAAAATCTGAAGCTCTACAAGTAACTCACAATTACTTTTTGCAAGTGAGATTTATGATACAACATTATGTCATTGTTTGATCCACGTAGCCGAACTAACCTAGTCAGAAAATGCTTGGTTGTTGTTATTTTGATGTTGTTCTTTTCTTTAGTGAATCTGCAGTAGCAGTAACTACAGCAAAACTCGGGCAGAAATCTTGAAAAATCATCACAAATTTAGCAGATTTCCACCATTTTTTTTTATAAGACACTTTACATTTTTAATGCAATATATATTATTTTTCCCATTTGTTGTTTTAAAAAAAGTGTCTTATAAAATGCAATATTATGCGGGGGAGTACACGGAGTTAGTTACATGGCATCTCAGTGATTATAAGACACTTAGAATGAGTGAGTGCAATCATTGATTAGAAGAGAAGTGTGAGGGAGAGCCCAGGTCTCCCGAATATCCAGACTGGAGAGGAAAAGAATCGGTAATCACATTGTTCATCTACACTTTATATCAATTCTCTGGTTCTGTATCTCTTTGTTACATTCCAGAATTCATATCAGTAAAGTGATCCAGTTCTATTAGTTTGTGTAATTGTGTGGCCATATGAACCCTGTAGAGTTATCAAAAGTTGTATTCCTCCGGAAAAAACTCAACAACCATGTATATTTATTTATTCAGCATTCAAAAGCAATCATAACAGAATTCTTTTCTCCAAGCATTGCTTCCATTTACAAAACACCAAGTAAGAAATTATTAGATGATTTATTTGTTTATTTATTCAGCTTTTACAACATAAAGGTCATTATTAGATGATGATCAAACCAGTTAGCAACAATGTAACATGGTAAGAAATTAAAACTATTACAAACAGATGTAACGCACATAAAGTAAGAAACTTTTGAAGTTGGCAGTTAATTTTCTGAGATTAAATAACTTCCAACCTGAATTTATCTGTCGGAGCCTGTTAAAACATCGAACAGTCCACAACAATTCAACCAGGAGGTCTTTCGCACAGCACGTGGAGCTGATGTTATCAAAGGCTGCATTCAGCAAAGAAAAACAGACTTAAAGTAATTTTCAACAATGAGAAATTCACAGGGTGTGTCTGATCTCTGATGGAACTTTATATGTGAGAAAATGAAAAACCTGTTTTTCAGAGCATTCTGGAGTGTCATAATCATTAACACGATCTACAATATCGGAGCTAGGGTGTACTTCATTCCCATTTTTCTTCATAGAGAGATCAATTGGTCCTACTTGTGAGGCCACCGATTTCACTGGTAAAGCACTGCCAGTATCACTGCATTTCCCTTCAGATATAGAGGCCACTGCTTTGACTGGATCAACATGGGATTCCAGTACTGAATTACCGGTCTCCACAACTGGTGGATTCTCAGTAATCGACGTCATTTTGGTGTGTGAATAATCAATGGATTTAACCAACTCATCAAATGTAACTGCTTCCTTCACTAAATCATTCGACCCATCTTTTGCATTCTCAGTGACGGTCTCATCATTTAAGCCAATGCTGGTGTTTCCATTACTATAATCCGATTCCTTGGCAGACTGAAGGTGCGCATCACTTACATTTTCTCTCTCACTACTCTCCTCAGATTTCAAATCCCTCACAACACCATCACCACCTTGCTTTCCTTGTACGGCTTCGTCAATGTTAACATCACTCGGGGATTCTTCCACGGATTTGGCATCAGCAGCAGATGGTTGAGCAGGAAATGCCTCATTCTCTTCCACATCTCCATTCCCTTCAGTGAATGGATGTTGATGGTCATCATCATGGTCACTATATGAAGGTGAACTACCCTCACCACCATCTCTTCCTTTCTCATCACCATGAGACTTCAACTTATCATTTCCTAACAATTGTTATTGAATCAATCAATTCCAATGCAATTTATCAATCAAACAACCAAATTAACATATAGTCAACACTCAATACTACCCCGATACATATAATGGTGCAAGACCCCGCCAGATCCCTAAAAAGATAAAAAGGTTAAAGGTTCAATTTCTGGGAGACACTTGTCAGCATGGATAGTACGCACCCCGAACAAAAAGATTAGTTCCTCACCTGTAGAATTAAACATGCAATCTAATCCAATCTCATTTGAACAATAAACACATGTAAGAAGCATATTCCTAAAAAACGAAAGAAAGCAAAACAAGAATAACTAACACATACCCATTAAACCAAAATGACCAAAAACAACAAAAAGAAATTAAAAATTAAAAATTTAAAACAAAAAAAATGGTGGGGGAACCTTGAGGGTTAGTTTTTGTTTCTTTTTGTTTCTTTTTTTTGGCAGCTTTTCTCTTCTTAGCACCTGGTGGCATGATTGATTATGATAGTAGAAGCCTCAAATGGTGTTCCCACTATTGTGAGTGTGAAAATGATTAACAAAGATCTTGGTGGGTATGAGAGAAATTGTTATTATTATCAATACCTTAATGGGAGTTACAAAGAAAACATAATCTTTCATCAACTTGTTTGGGTAGTTAGATTATAAAAAAGGAAGTAATGGTTCTTTATTAATTTATTTTTTAAATTAATATTTTATTAGCCATTGACTATGAAAAGCATATAGTTGTTTTTTTCATTACTATTATTATTTAATGATTTTTCGTCTTTATTAGGGAATCTCATAACTAGTGTGTCATTTTATATCTGACTTACTATCATTTAAAAAAATGTATTTAAATTTAATAATTATATAATTTTCTTTGTTGATTAATCATATCAAGTAATACCTGATACCAGAAATAATGCAAGGGATAAAAGTGGGGTCAATGAGTTTTTAATTTAGATTATATGTTTATATATTTTGTAATTATTAATACCAGCGTGTTGACCGACACTTTGTGCCTGTCGACCCGCATTCTTATTGTAATATATAAACTTAAAGAAAAATGTTGATTTAAGAAGATAAAAATCATTATATGATTGTCAGATATTAGTATTGTGTGAAAGTTTTTATTAGTTATTAAAGAGAGAGATTAAAAAGGATAAAAATGGAATATTAAAATTGCATAGTGGTTACCACTTGTTTTGGCTTTATTAATAGTATAGATATAAAAATAATCATTTTAAGAATAATAAAGTATATATATAATAAATTTATAATTATAGTTTGGGTAGTAAAATTTAATATTAAATAATAATAAAATAAATAATATATATTCTTAAAACAATAATCAAAATTATAATATATATATATATATATATATATATATAATATATATTTCACTAAACATATATTTGTAAATATATAGATGATATTTTTAACATATATTGATATTTGTAAATATAATATATTTATAACATATATTTTAAATAAAAATGATATTTTTAATATTTTAAAACAAAATATATCGTGACTGTATAGTGACTAAAAAAGATTATTCGAGTCATAGATGAATTTGTGCTTTTTACTTCAATATTTCGGACAAATTTAATCAATTAAACCAATAAATTGTGAGTTTTGTTAACCTTTCAAGATTGAATCTTTGGAATCTGATGGAGGAATATTTGGGCATTGGGATTGAGAATGTAGGCATTTTTTGGGTAACATCTAATTATGAAATTTGGAAATAGGAAAGTGAGAGGCATATAATTTGCCAACTCAGTTTGTGTCATCGTTCATGAGACACTTACTCGTCATGCCTATTTTTTTTTATCACATTTGTGAATAGATATAGGGAACCACATCCTTGAGTAAAATATGTTAATAAATGAGAAATTTTATTTGAATTATTAATATTAAAAATAGAATTTAATATGTATACATTGATAGTGACAGTGTAAGTGATTTTTACACTGTCAGCAAATCTCCACCATTCATATGTTTGTTGTATTGACTTTCAAACAAAAGTATTACAAATCAACGGTAGATGATGTGCTGACAGTGTAAAAAACTTTACACTGTTAAACTCTTAAAAATACATTATTGTGAGAAATAAGAACATTTATGTTAGCAATAACTAATTTTTAATCTTAATCATCTATGATTGATTGTAAAACTCAAATTTATTATTTTCATAATTTTTATATATGAGAGTGCAAAGTGCCAAAGATAGCACTAACATTTCTTTGCCTATATTTTGATGAAGAGAATGTTCTATTAAAGCTTGAAGATGACTCAACAATCAACATGTCTTATGCTCATTTGGTCATATCTAAACTATCACATAATTTGAGTTTATATTCTAAGTAGCCTGGGATGTGTGCCGTAGTAAGTGAGTATAGGTTAGGTGAACCTAAATGATAGTCTCTTAAGTCATCTTAATTGTCATATCATACCCATGAGACATATCATCTTGTTAATTGTATGTTCATGCATTAATCATACATGTTATATGTGCATATTAGACATAATATAATTGCTAGAACATGTATATATGTTGTGCATAACATATGAGAAGTTTACCTTTTGAAACATGTGCATTATTGTTTCAGTTAATCGATTAACGTGGTAATTTAATCGATTAACGTGGTAATTTAATCGATTAACGTGGTAATTTAATCGATTAACGTGGTAATTTAATCGATTAACGTGGTAATTTAATCGATTAACGTGGTAATTTAATCGATTAACTCAACTACTTTTTTATTAAATAGTGTTTTCTGTTTAAACTGTTTTCTGTGTCATTCTGTTGCATGGTTAATCTATTAACGAGCAGTCTTAATCGGTTAATTGATCTGTTATTTGTTATAGCTGATTTCTGGTTCAACCGTTTAACTGTTTGCAATGAATGTAACCGCCTAAACACCATGCTATAAATAAGAGGCAACGTTCAGAAAACCACATCATTGCATTATATTGTATAGGGCCGTTTAGAGAACATATTGCATATTGTTTTACTGATTTTGCAAGAGAGATTGCATGTGTGAGAGGAGAGATATTATGTTGTTCTGATTTCTGTGAATTGCTTACCGTTTTGCATAATTCTATGTTCATTCTTATCTTGCTCAAATGTTCATGCATTAGATAGATTGTTAGAGAGATTGCCTGGTTTCTGTTTTTGATTAACTCACATAAATCTTGATGACTTAAGTCATTAGTAAGTGATTTAGTCTTTGAGTCTTTTTCTTGTAATGTTCCAAGCATCATTGTGCTTAGTATAACTTGTTGTTTAACGTGTTTTTTTGTGTATTTCTGGATTAGTCTCTTGGTGTGAGATCACCATAGAGATTGAGATTCTTCACCAAGGTTAAGAGGTCTTGATTTGAGGACAATAATCTTGGCTGGGGCTGTTTCGCGAGAAAGGTTTTCTCAAACGAAGGGTAAAGTCAAACCAAGGATTTAGGGGTCCTAGATTTCAAGAAAGAAGCGTCCTATATGCTTGTAATTGAATTGGTGTGTGTATTCATACTATATCTCAATATTGTAAAGAAGAAAATCTCCCTAGATCAGAAGGGAAGGCCTGGATGTAGTTTGCAGTGGACCGCAAACGAACCATAATAAAAATCCTTTTGTGCATCCTTTTTTTCTCTCTTAATCTTCTTTAAGTTTCTTGTTGTTATAAATTGAATCTGCAATTAATATTCTGGATATTTGTTTACTGCCATATGCTTAATATTTGTGCGTAAAAATATATGTATTATATATGTTCAAAATGTTTAAATAACTGTGCAATTTGTCTGTCTGATCATTCTGTTTTGTGCAATAGTTAATCGATCAAAGCGTGTTGTTAATCGATTAACTGGGCTGTTTCCAGCAGTTGGGTTATTGGTTCAAGAAGCGGTGATTGATAACTGCTATACCTATTCAACCCCCTTCTAGATGTTCCTAGGCCACTGATACCTAACAATATAAAAAGTGTTCTATATATTAAGAGTCACATAAGTGACATCCTTTAAAGTATTACTTGGTTACTCAAAATTAGGAATGTCGTAGTGTTTTCATATACTACATGTATAAATGATATTTGTGTCTTCCGAGTTCTTAACTTTAATGATATATTTATATACTTTACAATAAATAATATATATAAAAATTACTACATGAACATTAATATATATAATAAATTTAGCACTATATTTCAATTAATAAAATTTATTATTAAATAATAAAATATATAATCTTTAAAGTACTATAAAATGAAAATGTTATATAAAATATTTAATTAAAAATTAAATTTATAATTATGCAGGTTTTGTAGGGCATGTATCATGATACACATATTCATCTATAGAGTGAGATAATATTTGTGGTAGTACAAAAAAATACTTATCCAACTTATTATAGGTATCCCCTACATGTATTTTGTGTGGGTTCCTAGATGTAGAGTATTTTTATTATTCAAAATGCATGTTTGCATAAATTATTCTTGGTAAATATTAATTCCTTGATAATTTACTTGTTTAGTAGTAAGGATGACAATGAGGATAGGTGGATAGTGTGTTCCCGTTCTTAAACTCACTATTTATGGGTACTTAATAAGTTTTTAATTTTAATTATATACATAGATACTTTATAATAATCAATATTTAAAAATAATAATTACATAAGTAATAAAATATTTATATGACAAATTTATAATTATAGTCAAATCACGATAATTTATTATGAAAAATAATAATAATAAAATATAATATTTAATCTTAAAATAATAATAAAAACTATAATATATATAAAAAATTAATTAAAACTTTAATTTATAAATACATTGGTACCCACAAGGAGGGTATTATTAAACTCGCTCTCACCTTAAGTTATATTGACGGTATTCGTTGTGATTATTTTGATGAGTACATAAGTTTGGATTCTTTTGTCATCCCTATTTAGTAGTGGGTGTTAATATGGGGTTACATCTTGTGTCCCAAAAAATATACCACTTTATATGCCATTTTTTAGGATTGGTTAGAAAATACTTATTTATTAAACTTTTAATTTAAATGTATTTCTTTAACCAATTGTAAACAATGACACATTGAGTGACATATTTTGTGGGAATGTAGATGTGATCTCGTTAATATGATGTAATGACGGAAATTGATGTAATTAAATTAAGTTACACTTACCCTGTGATTTTAACTAAAATTACATAAACCATATATTTCTTTTTTAAACCTATACAATTCATCTCTAATTATATTCATACATTACACTTACTACCATGTAAGAGGTACAAGTGTAGTTTTTTAAACAAAGAAATGGTGACGAATGTAATTAAGTTAAACAATATATATTATGAAGATAAGTTCAAATAACATAAGAGTCACTATTTATTCATTATTTTGGTGAGTTACACTATAATATAATAGTGCTTTAAACATATCCTTAGAATTATTGATTTAGTTTGTAACGAATAAAAAATAATCAAGAAACAATGACTCTTATACTATTTGGATTTGTCTTTACAATATAGCATATTTTGTTTGACATAATTACACTCATCACCTCCATTTTTTGTTTAAGAAATTACATTTTTCTCTATTGCAATGGTAATTTGTATAATGTATGTATATAATTAGAGGTGATTTGTGTAAGTTTAAAAAATAATGAATGATTTATATAATTTCACTAAAACTGATGTAATTGGATGTTTGTATAGTTTACTCGTGTGAACATTGGCATTCTTTATGTTAAGAGCATGTGCAATAAATTGATGTAAGATAGTTGCTTAGATTTAAAAAAAAAATATTGTCAATTCATAAAACATGTATTTCTCAGTGACATTGTGCGTTACTTTTGCCTTTGAATGATTTATTATAAAAAAATTGTTTAAAAAAATACTAGAATTAATATAAGTGTTATATGAAAATTAAAAACTTAGTCTTTAATTTGATAAAGGAATTAATATGTATACACCGACAGTGTAAGTATTTTTTACATTGCTAGTAAATCATTCACAATTAATTTATTAACCACCATTGACACTCGAACAAAAATAATACAAATCAGTGATGGATGATGAGCTGACACTATAAAAAAATTTACACCGTCTGTGCAGTGCATAGATTTTAAACTTTTTTTGATAAATTCAATCATGAAAATATAAACATGGAATTTAGTTATGTATATTAAAGAGTGATGAAATTTAGACAATTATTTTGAGATAGGAATTAACTACATCATATTAGATTTGTTTGTCTTCAAACAACATTTAAGTCTCATACCATAAAACACAACATTTAAGTCAAGCACATAAGAATTATTTTTTTGTGGAACTCTATTTTTTGGTGGAAGAAGAATATTTTGTTTGATTAGAAAGAAGAAATTGGGAAGAGAGTAAGTAGAAAAAAAGAGGTGAGAATGAGAGAAAAAATTTCAAAAATAATTGTGATGTGATATCACATATAAATACATATATGGATGATAATTGTGATAGTTTAGTTGAAATGATAATTGTAATACAAGGGTTGTTCGAGGGGATAATTACAAATCTTATATCGAGACAAAATAAAAATAATATTATTTTACATAATCATACACATTCTATTTCTAAAAATAGCACTTAATTGACAAATGATGTATATAATTTTAAAAAACGGTACAAGTATCTTTTTTCAATGATGAATTATCTTATCCTATCTCAAAAATCTATTCCTAAATCATGTGGAATATCTTATGTCCTTAGTGTCCTTTCATGATTGTTGTGATATTATTATGTTTGAAAACTCATTTAAAGTAGCTTAACTAGTAATGTTTTAAAGTTAATATATAAAATTATTGGTTTTTATTAAAGTTTAATATTTATATATTATTTGTGTAAAAATTTTATATGATCATTGTACTATTTATAATTTATGTACCTTACTTTAAATTTCTATTTAAAATCAACAATAGTTAGTATAATAATAATTAATACATAAATAATGAAAATGTATTAACAAAATAAGAAAGTCTTAAAAATGTTGATATATTGTTTTCACATGAATGTGTTGGGGTGAAGAACAACTCAACTACGTGAGTAATATATTTTAATTCTTGTGTTCACATGGGATCTTTCAAGATTTCTACAACATGAATAATCACTTAAAATAGAAAAAATATATATGAATTAATAATGTATGAGTTTTATATACTATTATGTAACATTTATTATTCATATTTAATCTCTATTGGTTCTTCAAAAAACATTCAAATAAATAGTAAAAGAATATAATAAATGTGTATAAATCTTTACAACAACAATATATAAATATTATACTCATTGCTTAATTTATAAAAGCATACTTGTGCATGATCTATTTAATGATTGCACTTAAGTATGACTTTGTTGTAAATATCTCTAGCAATTATATATTTTATGTGGCTGACACCACCCAACTAGTGAAACCACCATATAATAAGTCCCTAAATTAGCAATGTGAATATTTTTCAATGATTAATTTCAGCATTTCTCAACGTTTGGAACCTTAGAGAGTAAAATTAAACTTTTTTAACATACTAAAAATTACAGAATATTTTCAGTATTTTATTTTTGTGCTAAGGCACTGTTTCAAAGAATATTACGAATATGAGATATTTTTGTATGGAAAAATTGGAGGTAGAACTAAAACTAAGTTATATGCTCTGATACTTTTTTATAAATATATTTTAAAGTTTTAGTTTTGGTTATTTTATAAGGCAGTTATAAAATACATTCACATTAATTTTTTAGGGGAAAAAATCATTGATTAAGTAAAAAGAGAAAATTAACAGGTTTCCTTAATATGAGAGAATTTTTTAAAATAAAAGTATATTTAGTTATTAACAAATTTAATTTTATTATATTAGCAATATCAAACAATTTCCTTAATTTTGACGAGTCTTAGCATGCTACTCATTCAAACATTTGATTATTCAATCAATGTTTTTCAAACATTTCCTCTTTTGTGTTAAATCTCTCCACCAAACCACAACATATTATTCGGGTTACCATCACTAGGAGATTTTGATTTAAATTTTAGAATACACAACAGTATTTAATTAAAATTTATAACGAAAAATATAAAGAAATATATATGATTGGATCAAATGTAACAATTATTTCATTTTCAATATAAATTATTATGTTGTCATCAATAAATTCGTCTTATATCTTACTATGTAATTTTGTTTAGCCACACACTTCTCCACCGTCAGATTCACTCCATTTTCCCTCCCAAAGCCAACAATTAATTGGGATGAATCAAACCAATAAACCATCTAGGTTCAGTGACCTAAGTGACCTTGAGGACAAGGTCACACTTGAAGAGGTGTGCAATGATGGGGTTTTCACACTGGCCCCACGACCAGTCACAACTTCAGGCCCAACACGGTGAAGAAGAAGCCTACTTGGCTGACAGATTATAATTAGCTTTCTAATTTCTTATGTTATTATTTTATGTTGGTAATCTCTTAGGAATATTGGGCTTCTGAGTGAACAGCCCAGGAACAATGTTGCCCTAATTTCATATGTTGCTATTAATATCTACAGCAGCAGCTGCTAGAACCAATGAAGTATTTCCAGTATAATTTTTTTCTCTTATTATTTCCTTAGTTCTTGTGATTGTTTTAGCAAGTAATCCTTCTAGTTGTTTCTTAATTCCTATTATTGGTGCTTTCATTATGCACTATGCCTCCCAAAACTTCCAACAAGGACATTGATGAAACGTTACTTCAGATTTTTGCTGAAAAATTGCAAGAACACAAGGAGCATCAAGATGCTAGACATGAAATTATTACATATGCACTACGATCCATCACGAACAAATTAGCGGATATCACTATCCCACCCCCAACCACCAGCTCCACCTCATCTACCATCTTCCTCACAAATTTCATCTTTGTTTTTGAAGAGGAAGCCATAGATTGAGGTTTTTGAGTTTTTAGGTTTTGGAAAATTTGGGGTTTTTGATTTAGGCCACTAAACATGAAAATGATGGTGTAGAAGTGTTTAAAATTAAAAATATGATATGAATAGACACAAAAATCACCAAAACTGATCAAAAATGAAAATTTTAGGGTTTGAGAGTGTTGAGCAAGAGAGAACACAAGCTGATGAAGAAGATGAGTTTGAAAAAGTTTAAAAAATAAAGAAAAAAGTACATATTTGGCATAGAGTAATCGGTTACTCACTTTTGAGTAATCGGTTACTCACTTTTGAGTAATCGGTTACTCAAATTAAAAAAATTAATTTTTTCAAATAGCAACTTTGAGTAATCGGTTACTGAAACACGCTGTTCAACCCTGTAATCAGTTACTCTCTAGTGTAATCGATTACTGACCCAGAAAAACTTATTTTTAGGCAATTTTAAGCTATGAAAAAGATTTTTAACCCAAAATTTGAAATATTTAAACATAAATAAACACTTTTAAGTACAAGTAGGCATGAGATAAACATGATGAAGCAAACATATAACCATATAATCATGTTAAGATAAGTAAGTTTCACCAAGAATTCCTAATTCTCGTCTAATTTTATAAAAGATTCTTTAGCCAGAGGTTTAGTGAACATATCTGCTAGTTGGTTATGGATATCAACAAATTCTACCGACACATCATTCTTTTGGACATGGTCCCTAAGGAAGTGATGTCTTATATCAATGTATTTTGCTCTAGTATGTATAACAGGATTCTTTGTGAGGTTTATAGCACTAGTATTGTCACATTTTAAAGAGTGCACCCCAATTCTAAGCAATAATCTCGTAATTGTTGTTTAAGCCACAACACTTGGGCACAACAACTACCTACTGCTATATATTCAGCTTCTGTAGTGCTTAGGACAACACATGCTTGTTTCTTGCAAGACAAAGAGACCAAAGCATTTCCCAAAATATGACAAGTACCACTTGTACTTTTCCTCTCATATTTGCACCCAGCAAAATCTGAATCCGAATAACCAACCAAATCACATATACTTCATTTTGGATACCACATACCAACGTTAGATATACCTTTAAGATATTTCAAGATTCTCTTAACAACAACTAAGTGTGATTCTTTTGGTTTAGATTGATAGCAAACACACAGACATATATTAAACATGATATCAGGTCTATTGACAGTTAAATATAAAAGAGATCCAATCATACCTCAATACTTTGATATTTCAATGTATTTCCCTGCTTCATCCGTATGAATGTAAGTATCGGATCTCATAGGAGTAGTTGTTGGCTTGCAGCCATCCATGTCAAATCTTTTTAGCAAATCTCTGCAATACTTAGATTGACTTATGAAAATGTCATTATCAAGTTGTTTGATTTGTAGTCCAATGAAGTAATTTAATTTCCCCATCATAGACATTTCAAATTCTCCTTGCATCATTTTTCCAAAATCACTACACAAAATCTCATTAGTAGAACCAAAAATAATATCATCTACATAAATTTGAACAAGTAGAGTATGATGATTTATTCTCTTTATAAATAGTGTAGTGTCGATCTTTCCTTTGTTGAAACCTTTTTCAAGTAGAAATTTGGTTAGACGATCATACCATGCACGAGGAGCTTGCTTTAAGCCATTGAGAGCTTTCTTTAATTTGTAAACATAAGAAGGATGTTTGTAATCTTCAAAACCAGGAGGTTGTTCAACAAACACTTCTTCTTGAATGTAGTCGTTGAGGAAAACACTCTTTACGTCCATTTGATATAACTGAAAATTCAAAGAGTGGGCATATGCAAGTAATAGCCTATTAGCTTCAAGTCTAGCAACCGGAGCGAAGGTTTTATCAAAGTCTATACCTTCTTCCTAATTGTATCCTTGGGCTACTAGTCTAGCTTTATTTTTAACAATAATACCATTTTTATCAGATTTATTACAAAATATCCACCAAGTTCCAATAGCATGCTTGTTTTTCGGTCTAGGAACAAGTTCTCAAACTTCATTTCTCTCAAAATAGTTTAAGTCTTCTTGCATAGCAAGAATACAGTGTTCATCCTCGATTTCTTCATCAATCTTGGAGGGCTCTATTTGAGAGACGAATGTCATGTTTAGACATGCTTTATCAAGCATTCGTCGGGTAATGATACTTGTATTTAATTCAGTAATAATGTTGTCAATAAGATGATATTGATGAGTTCTCCATTCTTTTGGTAACTCTGAATGAATATGCTCCTCTTGAGAGGGTAGATTATCATCTATTTTCAAATGCTCAGTATCAGTTCTAGGTTCAATAATAGAAATTTCATTTGAAGAAGAACTTGACAATTCTTCTTCATCAGGAGTTAACACATCCTTTATCTCATGATTTGTTTTATCAAAAGATACATGAACGAATTCTTCCATGGCTAGAGTTCTTTTATTAAAAATTCTATAAGCTTTACTTGTAAGAGAGTAGCCTAGGAAGATTCATTCATCAGCTTTTACATCAAATTTGCCTAAGTTATCCTTACTGTTATTTAAAACAAAACATTTACAACCAAATACATGCAAATGAGACATGTTTGGTTTTCTACATTTAAAGAGTTCATATGGGGTTTTCTTAAGAATTGGTCTTATAAGAACTCGGTTTAAAACATAACATGCAGTACTTACTGCATCAGCCGAGAAATATTTTGGGAGGTTTGTTTCATTCGACATTGTTCGAGCCAGTTCTTCTAAAGACCAATTTTTTCTCTCTACAATACCATTTTGTTCTGGTGTTCTAGGAGCAGAAAAAATGTGATTGATACCAAGATCATCACAAAATTCTTCAAATGAAGAGTTTTGAAATTCTCCCCATGATCACTTCTTATAGCAACAATTTTTAGTGATTTTTCATTTTGAACTCTTTTAGCATAAATGCTAAAGGCTTTGAATGCCTCATTCTTATGAACTAAGAATAGAGTCCAAGTGTATCTCGAAATATCGTCTACTATAACAAGAGCATAGTAGTTACCACCATAACTTNCTTATAGCAGCGATTTTTAGTGATTTTTCATTCTGAACTCTTTTAGCATAAATGTTAAAAGCTTTGAATGTCTTATTCTTATGAACTAAGAATATAGTCCAAGTATATCTCGAAAAGTTGTCTACTATAACAAGAGCATAGTAGTTACCACCATAACTTTTTGTCCTTGAGGGGCCAAATAAGTACATGTGTAGTAACTGCAATGGTCTATCGGAAGAAACCATATGCTTACGTTTAAAAGAAGTTTTTGTTTGTTTACCCATTTAACAAGCACTACATAGTTTCTCTTTAACAAATTTCATTTTACGTAAACCAACAACTAAGTCTTTCTTAATAAGTTTATTCAAATGGTCCATATGTATATGAGCAATTCTCCTATGCCAAAGTCATGCATCAAGATTATCATTTACAACTCAACATGTTATTGATAAGGAAGAGTCCATGTCCATCTTATTTATCCTCTTACCAATGAGTTTAGAGTTTTGAGAATTCTTACTTTCAATGATGCACTTATGTGGGTAGAATGCCACATGGAAGCCTTTGTCGCATAATTGACTTATCCTTAAAAGATTGTACTTGAGCCCTTCAACATATAATACACCTTCTATGATTGTTGAGGGTGGCTTGCCAATTCTACCAACTCCAAGAATTTTCCCTTGTTGTTATCACCATAAGTGACATATCCTTTGTCCCTTGGAGTGAGGATATAGAACTTGTTTCTATCGCTCGCCATGTGTTTTGAATAGCCGTTGTCCAAGTACCATAAGTTGCAGGCGACTCTCAAATTTTCCTACAAAACAATTTAATTTTTATTAGGTACCCAATATTCTTTGAGTCCTACACACTTAGTACCTTTCTAAACCCATTTAAAATAATCTAGGGGTACACCATATTTTCTAATTTTACAAGTATTCGGTGTTTGTCCATGGTTTTTGCAATATGTACATGTGGGTTGATGTTCATGTTTTATTGTATTTAAATGCATGGGTGCCTTGTTTTTCAAAGTTTATCTTAGTTGAGACACTTTGTTTCTTAAAACCATGGTTTTTTGAATAGCCAAGACTTCTTCGGTCTGTTGAATGTCTTTGATCATTTATGATCTTTTCTAAACTTTTACTACTCTTGTTTATCTTATTAAGTTCAAGACTTAATATTGAAACTTTATTTTTAAGAGTAATGCAGTTTTGATATGAAGATGATGAGGGTTTGTTTTTAAATGGTGTATATAGTTTTAAAAAAGGGTACAAATATCTTTTTCAATGATGAATTATCTTATCCTATCTCAAAAATCTATTCCTAGATCGAATCTCTTATCCCTTAGTTTCACTTGATGATTCTTGTGACATTATTATGTTTGAAAACTCAGTTAAGTAGCTTAACTAGCAATGTTTCAAAGTTAGTGTATAAAATTATCGGTTTTTATATAAGTTTAATATATGTATATCCTCTGTGTAAAAAAATTATGTGATCAATGAATTATTTATAATTTATTTATATTACTTTTTATTTCAAAATTAATAATAATTATTACTTTTGATATATTGTTTTGACATAAATGTGTTAAGAGTGGTATTGGAGTTGGATTTGTACTTATCCAACCTCAAACCCAAAATCCTGAATCTGAACTAAGCCAAATTAAAAATAATACTATTATCTTGAAACTTTCACGTTTCAGATAACCTAAACCCGAAGAGAACTCGCCCTATATATAAATATAAGTCCTATATATATGTCTAACTTCTCCATATATATAGGTTATATATGTCTAATTTTATAATTTTATATATCAATCGGGTTTGGAGTATGATATTAGTTTTACCAAACTTGAGTGCAAACTCAAAAGATAAAATCAGACAATACCCAAAATTGAACCCAATCATAACTAATTTTTCTTATTAAATTTGAGTCATCCCTACTCCTCTACGTTATTTGAGTATTTTAATTCTTGTGTTCACATTAGATCTTCCTTAACACTTAATTTATAAACACTTAATTTATAAAAAGCATACATGTGCTAGATCTATTGTAATTATTGCAGTTAGGTATGACTTTGTTGGAAACGTGTCTAGTAATTATATTTTATGTGGCCGACATCACCCAACTCTTTATACGACCATGTGATGAGTTCTATAATAAATCACTAAATTGTGCCATGTCAATATTTTTCAATCACTAATTTCATCACTTTTCAACTTTTGCAACTTTAGATACTAAAATGAAACATTTCTAACATTCTAAAAATTTAAAAATATATTTTCATTTTTTTGTGGTAAGGCAGTGTTTTAAAGAATATTTACGGATATGAGATATTTTTGTATGAAAAAATCGGAGGTAGAGATAAAACTGAGTTATGCTTTGATACTTTTTTATTATCTCTCAAAGTTGAGAAAAAGAAGTGTGCATCAGTAATGTGAGAATTTTTATACATGGTATTATTCTCCATTTATTTTTAATCATCTTTAACTATTAAGTAAAACTAATACAAATAAATTGTGGATGATGCATTACTGTGTATAAATTTTCACATTGTTGGTGCATAGATATTAGGGGTAAGCAGAATCCGACTCTACTCGCTTACCCGTATGGCCTGATCGTGATCAAGTTTGAATAAGGTTAGGTATAGGGTCGAGTTCGGGTTCATAAATTAGACCTACTCAATATTTATGACTGGATAGGAGACAAGCATGACTCGGCCCGTCCCGTCTCATGGTTAGTCACTCATCATGTTTGTAAATGTGTCTGTTCAACTTTGTATGATTAATGACACATCTTTGTTCGAAAGTATAATTAATTTTCTAATTTTTTCGTTATATATATGATTAACAATATATACACATATATAATTTTATATGTCAAATTATATATTCATAATAATAAGTAATACTGAAAAGACTTTATCAAAAATGAATTTGTATTGTATTTAATCAGGTCTAGGGTCGAGTACGAGTTTAAAACATTCAAAGTCGGGTTAGCTTCTGGTCTAGAATCGAGTATAGATTCAAAAGAAAAATGATGCGACCAACTTTTAGGGTTAGGTAAGAGAGAAGTTTTATCCAACCCATGCTCACCCTAATAGAAATTACAAGATTTAGTTTTGATTATTTTATAAGGCAGTTTTGTTATAAATACATTCACATTAATTTTTTAGAAAAAATCATTGATTAAGTAAAAACAGAAAATGAACAGTTTTCTTAATGTGAGACAACTTTAAAAAAAAAGTATATTTAGTTATTAACAAAATTAATTTTAATGATATTAGCAATACCAAACAATTTCCTTCATTCTAATGAGTCTTGCCACTTTACTCCCTCAAACATTTGATTCATTCAATGAATGCTTTTCAAACATTTCCTCTTACATTTCTTCTTTTGTGTTAACTTTATGCACTAAGATAAAGACTTGTGTAAAAATGTACATGTGTAGATATAATCAACAAAATCTTGACAACACATTAAAAAAATATAAATACATTTCTATTTAAATATGACGTGTTATATATATGTTTATGTAAGTTTTCTCCTCTACCAAACCACTACATATTCTTGGGGTCAAGATCTTCTCTAGAGAGGAAAATACATAAAATAATAATAAAATATGATACTTTTGTTATGATGATTTAACCTATGTGCAAAAGGAATTGTACTCTTTTGGACATATTTATAAACCCTTGACAAATATTTCCTCTATCGTGTGGGACTTGAGTTTTTTTCATTTCACATGGAAAAGTCCTCATCAATGTTGCATTAATGAGGCATGTTCCATCAAGTTCCAACAGTTTTGAGGTGCTATTTTTGTGTGCCAATTGAGCATGGAAATATGATTCATGGGCAGATAGTAAAAAAGGTTATGGATGCATTTGACTTTGTAGAATGAGCAAAGAGAATTTGAAGTGGACCAGTGCACTACTTAGTAGGGTCTTAAGATGATAGATGTATATAACAGTACTTTCGGAAGCAAAACGTTATTTCCGAGATTTGAATCTATGACCTTTATATTACAAAGACAAACAACTTTACCATTATGAGGGATTAACTTGTTAAGGTCAGCTATTGATTTGAATTCTTTGAAGATAGCACAAACACTTCACTCTGGCTGTTGTGAGCAATCTGTGTGAAGAACTGTCTGTGAATACTGCATTTCTGTAATTCTTTCAGTTCATGTGAAGTTAAGGAGTTTAGAAGATGCAAGATTGCTATGAGAGAAAATGCTGTGAAGGACATTGTAGTTTGGAATATAATGATTTCAGCATATGAAGGGAATGTGTTTCCTAAGGAATACTTAGAGCTTATATATTGTATGGTTAGAACAGGTTTTAGACCTGATTTCTTTGCAGTAATTCCTTCCATCACACAGTTAAAATATACTGAGTGAAAATGCATGCTCACATGATAAGAAATGGTTCAGATTATCAGGTAAGATGTTTATAATTCTCTTATTGACATGTATTTTGCATGCTTTGTTGGGTTTATTCAACTTTGAAGTATCATATTGGATATGCGGGGAGGAACAAAAAAGTTTATAAGTAGAAAAAGCCTATAGAACTAATACCTTAAATGTTTTGCTTCAAAACGTGGTGTCTCACTTGTGGCTCTCCACTCTTCCCACATCTTGGTAATAATGGATCTCCCCGGTGGTTGGAGATTACCCAGTCGCAATTTGGTCCAACAAGTGGTATCGGAGCTAATAGTTCGTCTGAAATCTGGGACATGGTGGACTTAAGGGGGAGTGGACCAGAAAGTGTGTTGTACTCACACTTGAGGAGGAGATTATTGGGTTTATTCAAGTGTGAAGTCTCACATTGGATGTGCGAGGAGCAAAAATTCAGCGGAGTTTTTGGCTTGATAATGGACAATAGTGGTTTTCATGGAGTGCAATGATCTAAGGATATGCGGTGCATGGAACTCTATGATCATAGTGCATATTCAAAACATGCATAATGGTTTCAATGTTTCCAATTGTACAACCAAATGAACTAACCACAAAGCAAATATATTGTAATTATCTTTTTGGAATATGAGTCTCGTGTAACCGAAAATCAGGGTGCGACTATCAGTAACGAAACCAAGCTTCCCAACAAACAAATTCTTTCACAACATTGATGTAGAATATTATAATCATCTATGATTATAGCATCATTATAGAACAACATCATTACAACCATAGGGGTAAAGAAATACTCAACAGAAATTGGTATAAAGAAATAGTGGAGGCTGCATTTATTTTCTTGATCTTAGACTTGTGGTGAAGCTAAGCAAATATATCAGAAAAGCTTGGGAGTTTGAACTCTCCCTTCTGTGAAAGAGGAATGGTGAAGTTGCCAAAAACAGGAAGATCAATAATAAGATAAATATCCAATTGATAATCTATGTCCCAATCTTTTCCAATGTCCCTTGCCAAACTCAGCAATATGCTGTGAGCCACCGTCACTGGCACATCCAACAGTGTTATGTCACTAGCCTTCAAGGACCCTGGATCTGGTATTGTTCCTGATGCTATTTCCCTGTCACCACCCAAGACAAGTTGAAACAAATAAGATAGATAATTCATTATCACATGCTTTCTTCCAACTATAATGTGCTATTCACAAAGATGTGTCATTTTATATACAGACATAATCTAACAACAACAACAGATACATATATGCTAAGATTTAAGATTAAACAATATTTGTCATTTTAAAAACATGATTAAGGTTAAAAGGGAACTATGATTGTGTGTACAAATAGTGGTGGTAGGTGTTAAGGATTTCCAGGGAAACTCCGCGATTCATCTAGGGTGAGTATTGAAGATGACGGTTCTTGGTAGATTTTGGTGTAGGGGTTTCGATTGTGTTGAAAGACTTCCTAGAGACAAAAGGTTAGACGGTGTGTTCTATTGGATGATAATCTAAATTTGGAAAAGTTGTACTACAAGTTTTGGAAAGTTGGGCTATTGGTGATATCGTCAAGAATATTCAGATAGACTTATTTTGAAGGGGTCAAGCTCTCATGTAGAAGAAGTCCTATGGAGCAGTTGATAAAGAAATTCAGATATTGAGCAAGATCGAGTTCTATTGTAGTCAGGTTGCGAAGAGTTACTATTCGTCAAGATGAAGATTGTTATGTATCACGCCCAAATGACTTAAAGTACTACATGACCAAGCCGTGTGGGGATACTGTGTTCTCGAAGCATTAGAGGATGTAGAGTTATAAATAGGACAACGCGAGGGCGTCGTGACAACCATGATCGTGTACTTCGGGCGTGAACTAACCCACAACCATGTGAGCAATACATCTGACAATGGGAAGCGATATATGTCCATGTTGTGTATGGGCCCACAATCATGTATTATGGTCACCATTGACAAATATCGAACATTGTTATTAAATCTCTTGTATTATATATCATTTATTCTCCCTTTTATTTAATTGCTTGTTCCCACTCATAACAATTGCTTTATTATAATAAACAGTTTGCTACATTTTCATAATAAAGATGGTTATCTAATTCATTACATAATTATAATAAACCTTATACATGTTGGCATTTAATAACCTATTAATAATGTGTGCCCATGGTACACTCAGAGAAAAAACGATTCTCAAATAAATTCTTTGATACCATACCATCTAGTACTTTAATTTTTAATAAATAAGCTACTTAATGATTAACTTATAAATTGTCTTATTCTCTTCCTACGACACTCTCTTAACAAATTATTTTTTTTTGTATAATTAAGGGTATCCCTATCTTATGGGTCATGAGCTAATTCCTTTCAGAGTATGTGACTAGCTCTCCTAACAAATGTCGTTATTAAGAATTAAATTATTAACTTTTTAATCTACCTGAGAATCTAACAAAGCCTTACATCATTAGAATAAGGTCTCGTTGATTCTTAACAAATTATTTATCATTTGATAGTGTTCTTGTATCATATATTTCATGGAGGAAGAGAACTATGTCATATAACCACATTAGGTATAATAATTTATAGAGAAAATAAATTAGAATGTACACAAATGTCAGGTTCTGTCAAGAAGTGTTCTTAAACATTATGACTAGATCATGAATAATTTTATTCATTTTGACATAAGAAACTAACATTCAAACAGATATATAAAGAATTGATTTTAATCCAGTAATTGTACTATACACTAGGTATACTAACAAGACGTTGATCTAGTTGTAAAAGGTCTTGTTAGATTCTCAGAATGACCATATGTCAAATATTTAATTTCTGAAAGAAACACTTGCTAAGAGGAACAGTCAAACACCAGAAATGAAAAAGTTACTTACCTATAGAGTGAGTGCAATGTTTCAAATTGTGGACCACATCAAGTGATGTGGCCGCAATATTCGGTTGCGGTGACCGCCGCAACCGCATCACACCATAATTACGGTTTGACACCAAATCACAATGATCGACCACAACAAGTCGCAACACAACTACATTTGCGCCATAACAACCACATCGAGCCACATAGACGACATCATTATCAAAAATATTTTTTACTCACAAAATAATTCAAACCGTAATGATCAGAATCCAACACTGACCGCACTTTAAAACACTAAATGAACAATACCCATATTCAAATTATTGTTTAGGAAAAATAAAAGTATGAAGTTACTACCAGATAAAAAAGGATATTTATTCTTACAAATACATCATCTTCGACATCATAAAAAATACCTCACAAATTAATATTTTATTTATTAAAGATTAGATGATTTATAGTAGTATTTTCTACAAAAATACATCATTACTATTCTACTATAAAACTAAGTCCAATACTTTTTGACAACATCATCAATGTTTCTAAACCAATCATCCAACAAAATATAATTTTTCCAAGAATTAATGAAAAAAACAAGAAAGAAGAATAAAGTTGAGAAAAGAAATAAAAAATTTTGAAGTAACCTTTCAGAGCTTTTGAGAGTGTAGTTGATCTCACAAATAGGAATAGAAGTTGAGTATGGATTCTTAACTGACACCTTCGCCAAGTACTTCATTCCATCACTGTTCAAACCCTTCACATCCACGTCAGTGATACTCGCTTCAGGTTTCGGAAAGTTTCCAACTTTTTCAGCTATATAGTTTTTTGCTTTCTCTAATAACTCTGACATTTTCAATATTGCAAATATTACACTCACACTTATAACTCCTATTGATATTTTTGAACCTAAACTTAATCTCATATTTATAACACAAAAGAACAATCAATCACAAAGGAACAAAATACAATGATGTTGCTGTCGGTGGTAACGCGTGTTGGGTACTTGATAGTCACGTGACACCCCGTGTTGTCAGATCTAAGAATACTGTTTGTATAGTCAATCACGTGTAGGTGAAGTGTCATATCTCACTCAATTTTGAACAGCAAACAATAAGTTATCTCAAACCATGTCTCGGCTAATAATATTTAATAAAAATAAATAAAATAATAAATATTTAATTTTTTAATTAGTATAATATATTTTCATTGTATGAGGCATAGTTTGAGATACACTTTAGATTGAATATCATTTTTCTTCTATTTTGGTTCCTATAAAGAAAGGGAATCCAATTACTCTTTTAAGAGTAAGTTTAAAAAATTAACATCACATCTTAGTTATTTATTTTAAGAAAATCTAAATTAAGTCTAAAAATTTACTATTAGAGCGAGTAGATCATCTCCCTTCTAGAAATATAAAAAAAAAACTAAATTAATAATTAAAAAGTTATTCATATAAGTCAAAGTAGTTTATGGTAAAAACTAAAGTATCATAAAAGTTTGAAAAAAGAGAAGAAAAATATATCGTGCAAGGATTTTATAAATGTTAGTCCAACTTCACTTTCATTTTAATAATTATCAACTCTTTAAATAAAATAATGCAAATGAATAGTAAATAATATGTTGATTGTGTATAAAACATTTACATTTACTATTCATGCTTAATTATCATTCATTCTTCAAAAAGTAATATAAATAAAAGTTAGATGATTGTATAGAAATCTTTACATCAACTATATATTGATATGATACTCTAACAATTAAGGGATCAAAATGAATAAATGATAATTTAAAAAAGCTGAGAACCTATTTTTTTGTATAATTAAGGTATATTCTTCAATAGATTAAGGAAATAATCATTTTTTGAATATGTTATTGTCTTTCTAAATAAATATCACTCATAATAATCGAACATTTTGATATTTGACTTAAGCTTGGTTACAATGGAGCATATGATAAGGTACCTTTAATTCTTATTATTGGCCACTTTTCTTTTTTTAGTTTCTAAGCAAAATGTCGCTTTTCTTTTTTCACGTTTCTTTTTTATTTGAAGAAAATAATTTTGAGGAAATGATTGATTAGTTTTGACTTTTGAGTGAATAAGGACAAAAAATTGAAACATGGATTGTTTTTATGAAGATTCGTTTTAAGTGCATGCATCATATAGCTTGGAATGAATAATTGAAAGGAGAAATTATGTGGAAGAAGCAAAAAGAGAAAATATGTGGAAGAAGCAAAAAGAGAAAATAATTTAATGAGAAAACTAAATTCCATTATGGCGCATGTGATAGGATTGATGAGTGGACAACAAAAAATGAATGAATGTGAGGTTGAGTGATTTATGAAGCCTAACGTTACAATTTATAGATCCTTGGATTAATTATAATATGAGAATAAAATATTTAATTATTTTCTATAAAAATATTTCTAAAATTAAAAAAAATAGTATACATATCATACTTAAAAAGAGATAAGTTATCTCATGATACGAGGAGATATATTATTCTCTTATAATATAGCCTATTTTTTACTAATTTAGAATTTGATAACTTCACATACAATTTATTATTAAAATTTGATAACTTCTACAATAAATAAAACAAGTTTCATTTTTTATTAACTTCACCTACAAGTATTGGTTACAACTTTCACATAAATAAGCCTATTTTTCTTCATTTATTTTTTTATGAAGTGGAGATATTTTCTTTTGCTATTATTCTTAGTTTGTGTTATCTTTATCTCTTGAAGCCAAATATCCACTGCCATATGGAAGTAATGGACCAGTTTATGGTCAACATGCACTTTCATTTTTTGTTTTTTTTGTTTGCTTTGATAATTTTAATCCTATTTGGTATAGTCAAAGGATAACTCAGTACATAAGACTCTCACTTCGTAAAATCTGATGAGAGTGTACATATGCAACCTTACCCTATAAGTAGATCGATTATTTCTAAATTTTAAATATATAATATCTTAATCAATAAGCAACAACCTTATAATTGTGTCGAGTTTCACCAACAAACTTTTTCATATATGTTAAAAAAATTCTAGGCATATACACTCTAAATCGTGTATCCCTTAAAATTTTGATTTTTAATCGATTGGATCAATTGCTTTATGAAACTCATTGTTATATATCATTTGATATTCAATACTAGTATCTTTGTACTGTCTTAAAAGTTTCAACACATGAAAGCTTCTCTGTTCTTCAGCCAAAAAATGATATTACAGGCACATAATATATTATTCATACATTGGTTTGGATCGGTATTCAGGTATAGTTTTCATGTACTTCGTTTCGTAGAAGGGGTGAATCCGGGGATCGGGGATAAGGTAACGAAATTACCTTTTACCCCGCGATATGAAGAACAAAAGTACACAACAAAATCAGGTTGTTACATCTCAAGTACCAGATCTATTACTTTTGATTAGTTTTTTCTATATTCATTTCCAAATTTGTGATATTTCACATCAATGGAAACTTTTCAAACCAAAGAGCATGGTTTCCTATAATGTGAATTGGTGCTACCTACAGAAATCAAATGCAATGTTACTCAGTTAGCTACATCAAACCAACAAAGCAATATAATCTCAAGGAGGAACAAAACAACTACTAAGAATAAAGTATTTACCTATGTTTTAAGGACATAGGACAAGATTCTCTTCCATGACCTGATCAGTGTGTTATAACTAGAAGGATGTCCTTCAATGGTTCTTTCAGCTGTAGGTCCTATTTCGCGGACGAATTTGACGGATTCTGAGAGTCGATTGAGAAGATTCATCAATGCAATTACTTCATTCCTTTGCAACTGCAGCTGAAGACCATCAAGTGCAACATAAAAGGATATTGGTTAGTCATTTTACTATCCATACTCGGCATGTAACGATATATGATAGAGTTACAGGTAACATTGGCAACATAATATATTCAACGGTCACTGCAGAAGCAATTTGATTTCAGGTAACTTGCATAGAGAGAGAGAGAGAGTTCCAAGAAATGTACTTACTATATGACCCAGGTTTTCTTGACCATCATCGGAGAAGAGAATCTTTAATGCAGTACCAAGACCAAGAACCTGAAGCTTCCCCCATAATCGGCATTTTTCACATCCTACACAATCCATCAATGCACTGTATTCCACAAATAATTATTTCGTGTAAGATAATATGATGCAGTTTGTGAGTTGAATTCTTATATAGTTGTAAGTGAAAACTTATACTCGGCACTTGACAAGTCCAGATAAACCTCAATGCTAAGAAAACTGAGATTATAAAATCCAAAAACACAGAAGATGAAAGGCAGAACTGTATTTCAGGAGAAGAACAAAGACGGGGAAATACAATAATGTTACTTCGACAACCAAATTGTGACAAATTGAAGTTGTCCTTTGGTTTTTAGATGAGTTTTTTGAGATGTGTGTAGAGGTAAAAGATGAAAAGTAAGAGACAATTGATGTACTTTAATTTGTTGTAAGAGAAGTTGTTAAACTTAGGTTGTGCAAATAACACTACAGGGAAAATATGTTAAAATCCAACCTATATATCATGTTTCATTACCCCGAAAACTTTTTGCAAACCGTAATATCAAATAGAAGTATAGAACCATTGCTAACCAATTTCCTTTCATACATGCTTATTAGTTACATAAAGCATGCTAAGAAGAGACTAAGCCCCCAAAAAATCTGTTATTAATGAATAATATTCATTGAAATCTAGAGCTATGCCGACTAGTTTATAGATAATACCTAATGTTTCTGAACTGTTGTTGAATGTTCTGTTTCAGCTCAGGTCCACTTTGGCCTTTCCACAGCTTAGCTTCATCAAATGGAACTGGACATGCAGCTTGAAGTTTGGGGTTGTAAAGTAACTGTTTCATCAAGGATTGTGTCTTAAGGTCCTCATTAAGGTTACCGGTATCATACTCAGCCTGTTCGAGATAATCTGCAGCCTAAAGTGGTATTCGGTTGGATACAAGAAAATATAATTGAGTAATATTTGTAAAAGAAGAAAATATTAAAATTGGTAAATATATAGTTTTGGTATTTATGATATTAAAGGAGAACAATATATACTCACTTTTGTTACTGCTCGCAGGACAAAGAGAAAGGTGAAGTACAGATTACTGACACGATCGGGGTATTGTAGGACTCGATCATACAACAAAGTAAGATTTTGGCCCCACTGGAATAATTTTAGAAGAAAGAAAGTAGTTAGATATTCATATAAACTTCTAAATTTTATTATGATTGGACTAAGTAACATGCATAAGGTTGCGAAATGTGCAGTTGGTTTCAAGATGAGCTACATCCCAATCATTTTTTGCATAAAAAATCGTCAACTTCATTATGGAAGGTCCATTATACCGAAAGAAAACGAAATAGGTTAAAACTTTAATGATGTAAAACAAAAGCCAAATAGACTCTCATCAAAATGCTCAAATATGCAATGAACTGTATAAATCCTCAAAACCAGTGCAAACTTTTATTTCAAATTAGAAAATTAGCCACTGCTAATAAGAGGAACCTGAGATTTACCAAATTTGTAGCTTCATCGAGTAGATAATCAGAAGCTATATGTATTGATATGGAGGAGTGAAGACCGGATATCAATTTATATAAAATCTTTTCCTCCTGGCATGATTCTTGAGACGGATCTACAAAAGACATAAACAAAACTTCATTATACTGCTCACAACATCACGGAACCGTAGGTAGGCATAAACAACAGTTTGTCTTTTATGATCACTTTAAAGATATCTTTCAATTAAAAGAAATAAATGATGAAAGGTTTCAAAACAAGAGGCTTAGATGATTATAAAATAAAAGATAAAATATGAATCATTTTACTTCAGTAAAGAGAGACAAATGAAGCATTAGTTCGCATTTCAAAAAGTAATTAGTCGGATGATGTTTGATAACAGGAATGGTATTACCAAAACTATCTAAAATCTCAGGCTTTTTGACATTAGTAAACAAGTTTATTCCTACACTAAAATTTTAAATGAATCCCAAAATTTTATTATAACTCATTATAGCTATAGAAGCAATTAGATGACCCGCTCCATTTCACGCTTACTATTTGAACAATGTGAAAGAATATGAGGAAAAAACAGAGTGAAGTGGATAAGCTATGCAAAGAAAACGTACATTTGGGGCAGTTCTCGGAGTAGACAGCATCCCATATCCTTCTTGCAGATGGACCAGTGTAACCAGTGTACCTTTCAGGATTCAGTTGAAGGTTCACATATGTCATTTCACCTGTAAAAGCAAACATGACAAAATATTCACTAGGTAATTTCATTTGACGAAGTACATATGCCAATCTGATGTTACCGAAAATAGAATTTACTCATGGATCCTAGTCTAAATATTTTAGTACTAATATTAATAATAAAGGACATCTCAATGCACGAGGCTCCCACCTAGTGGGAACTTAGGAAGGTAAATGTGTGTAACCTTACTCCCGCATGCGGAGAGGTTGTACCTGACAAAAAAACGTTAGCAACACATGTTCAACACAATCTGGATTATTCGGTGGATTTTATGTGGGATCTACTAAATAACATGTTTCCACTCACTATTTAGTGGGACCCACATGGAATTAACCCGATAATAGCTAGTGTAAAAAGTGTGTTAAAAAGTATGTTAATAGCCTAGCTGAATACCTAACAACACACAGAATTACTAGGAAAAGTACAACTATGACAGAAAAATTTCTCGTATGAATTAGTATGTACAGTAGCGCACCATTGTCGGTCTCATCATCATTTGTCCAGGGATTGTCTATTTCCGTCCATCCTCTAAAAGCTTTACTATCCAAGGTACGGTCAACAGCTGCCTGGGGTTTTCCTTCTTGACAAACGAGATCATTCAACGAAAGGCGATAGGGCTTCTTAAATGATTCAGGGAACTCACTTTCAGGGCATTCACATACACTACAGTCCCGTAACTTGCACATACCATCATCAGGCCAGAAAGGGCAGTCACACCATAACTTGGCCTACAGCAAATTTCATCAATTAGTCATCAGCACAACCGAAAACATCAGAGTTGAAAGTTGTAACAAAAAAATGTGAATCAGTTACTGGTTTTCAGCTCCCTATATGTAATGTATCATCAAAGGTATTGTCTAAGTATGCAAGTTTGCATAATTTCGATGGGTGCACATAAATCTTGAGAACCATTCACTCAAAGTTCAAAGGTTGTAGATCAATATATAAATATCTAATACTCACCTTGAACCAATGTCACAGTAACATATACATTTCTTAGAAAAAAATCATGACTAAGACATTAAGAAGACCAAGCAGCAAATAATATGTTGACTTTCTTAGATACCAATAATGAGGGGCAATCACATTAAGGGTTGGAAAAAAATCAATAAAATGAAAACTTTAGAGCCAAGCAATTATCAGTTTTATTGAAACAATGCACTGAAACTGAAATGTTTTATTTAAACATATATAAAGTGTAGAAAATTTAAATACTGTTAGAACATAAAAAGAACAATTAATTAAACAGTTCAAGTAATGTAACTACTCCTAAAAGGAAAGAAATAACAGAAAACAGCCAACAAAAAATTTATTAAGATGAAGAGAAAACTTACAAAGAGAAAGGAGGATAACGAGTCCCCCTAAACAAAAGAAAAAACAGAAAACAACCAACGAAGAAAAAAACTTATTGGCACTAAGCTTCCCAATCCCACAGCATATCGGATAGTGAGACCCATTAAAAAGGTCTCATACTTAACATGTAGTAGACACGAAATGCCGAATCTAAGCTCAAATCAAGTGATGTTCCAAAGAAAGCTCCTTAAAAGTAAGAGTTCTCATCAACAGATGAAGCAAAACCTTTAAAATAGATCAAATACCAGAAGCTAGGAAACTTAGGACTACGTCACCACACACTCTAGAAAGGCCTCTTGATCCTATATTGCTCTATTTGACATAAATCTGATGCTAGATGATCTTCACATGTTATTTAACAGATACAAACTAATATTAATCGATTGGGCACAAAAAAGAAGATATTAACAATAGAAGAGCCTCTTTAAAACCGTATTGTTTATATGATTCTAATCACATTCTAGGTAATCAGGAGCATCAACAACATAGGCAAGGATGTTATAAAAGTAGGAAATTAAAGAAAAATGTAGATATGAGAAGTGGCAATAAGCAAACCTTAAAATACCGAAAGAACGGGGTTTTCACAAGCTCTTGAAGGGACGGATTCAACACTTCCTCATTAAGATGATCCACAGTTTCATAGTCACAACAACAATCCTCCACCATGCCACTATACTTTGGTGTAGCCTGCACAAGAGTAAAAGAAAAGCTAACCATTGATTAAAAATCAAATAATAAAGTTTCTAGTCATATGTATAGCAAAGGAAAAAATAATTTATTGAAAACATATTTCTACATGTCTACAATTTACAACATCCAAAACAAAATGTATTATTTTCCGGCGTCAGTCAATGTAAGGAATAGTCTTCTTGACATGGAACACACTATTACAAAGATCATAAAAAATCATAAAATCATATATAGATATGCTTTGTATAAAAAATATCCATAATCTCAACTTACAGCAGATTTTTAACCTATGATACAAAGAACATAAGGAGCAACAACAACAAAAACCAACTCTTCTTTCCCTCAACACAAGTTCGGCTACATAGATAGACAAAGAATTTACATCTGAATCCTCCTTAATGTTTTCGCTTATTCTTTTTGATTGGTCTCCCTCTGCCTCTAGCGGTTGGGCTACCCTCCATTAATCTAATCTCCATACTATAGCTTTTACATGTCTTCTCCTCACGTGTCTGGATCACCTAAGGTGAGATTCTACCTTCTTTTTACAAATAAGACGCTGTCTCAATTTTCTCTCTGATACATTCATTCATAATCCCATCATGTGGCTACTCACTCAATGCGATCCTTCTTAATGATTTGGTCTATACTTCCTTTTGGTCTTCCTATAACTTTAGCAATTGGACTAACTTCCATTTCATCTATTATCCGTATACAATCTTTCTTACAATAGATATTAGCTAAACTTTCTCTAAAATGCATCTATTCCACTACTCATAATGCAATAAGTTAACATAGAATAAAGTGAAGAGGTAAAAATAATGAAGAAAGTGTAAAATTACCCGAGAACATGGACAAGCTCGATCAATGGCTCGAAGGAAAGCTATATTGGAAGAAGTTCTGGAAGACATAGCAATAGCAACAAACACAGCGACAAGAACAACAACAACCTTAACCCATCGCGACCCATAACTCTTCTTCTCAATCTCCTTCTTCACCATCACCAATGTTAGCGATTTTCCAAAACAAAAATACCCAGATGAAAATCGTTGCTTGGTTGATGAGAAAAAACAAAAACCCAGTAATAAAATTGCGGAAAGTGATGATTTTTTTGGTGTTCTTGCAGGTTTTGGAAGTGATGTAATAAAAAAAGTTATTTTGTTCGAAAAAGAAAGAAAATGAAAGTGTTTGACGATGTGAAAATTCTTGGGCGTTTGTTGAATGTTGATGGATTAAGGGGCAAGAAAATTAGAGAAAATCTTCATTCAATGTTGAATAAAACCCAAAATTGTTGTTTTCTATAATGAAGAGGTATAAATGTAATAGATTAGTGAACATGATTATTATTAACATTAAATTTAAATTATCTACCAAATAAATATTAGGAAAAAAGAATATAATCTTAAATAAATAAAAACAAATGTTCACATTAAGAAATTTAAAAAAAAAATTAATCTATAAAATAAACAAAGTAGACATGTAAATTAATATTGACATAAAAGAAAATTTATTTAAATAGATGGACAAATATGTTATAGAAAGATTGAATTTTCAAATAAATAAATATTAATAATGTGTATGAGGAAAAGAGGACAATTGATTTATATATGAAGATGGATAGGGAATTAAATATGGAGAGAGAAGGAGACAACTAGGTAGAGGTGTCAAAATGGGCTACCCGGATAGGTTTGGGTTAACTCGCATCGGGTTCGGGCTAAATTGTGTCAGACAAAAATCTGGATACAATTTATGTATATTAGATTGTAGTTCAAAACCACCCTAAGCGGGTTGTGAGGGTCGGCTCACATAATATTAAAAAAAATTAAATTTTAACTTATTTAATATATATATATATGTATATATATAATTTGATATTAAAGTATAACTTTTTTAACACAATTCTTATGTCCAATACAACCAAACTTATAGATCTAATGTCTTTTTTTGAGTTAAGACATGAAGTCCATATATATAATCTTTAACCTAACTCATTTATTAAATATCTCATTTTTATTGGACTCTCACTCACTAACATAATATAATTTGGACTTCACTGTAATATATAAATTGTTAGACACTGTCAAAAATATTATCTCTTGTATGTTTTTTATCAACACTTTTATTATGAACAATTATATTAAATTTGGTTGTGTGGAGTTTTCTATGGGAAAAATTATGTTGTCTTTTACTTTTGTTGCAAAAATTATTTTCTTTATTATGTTTTTGTTGTAGAAGTTAAATCTAATTAGATGCACAATTAAGAAAGAAAAAGTGAAATCTATATCATTTAATTCTTGTAATTGGATTTGATACATTACTTTTTATTAGGTTTAAAAGGATATTATGCAGAATGCGAAAAATAATATAATGTTTAACTTTATAACATTATTGTGATTTATAAATATTTATGTTATAGACATTACTCTATTTTTATTCAAAGTTCATAATATAATATTTATTATATATTTGTTATTATAAGTTGTTTTTGTAAAATAAATTTCACCTAAGGCTTATTATCAAACCAAAGTCCCAAAGAAGATTAAAAAAATAAGGTAAAGCAGGTAGCCCGAACCCACCCAGATAAGCCCGACCTGAGCTATAACCCAGTCAGGTCAGGCTAAAAAGCCCACATTCAATTCAAAGTATCTAAAATGATACCCAAACTCTATAAATTTTTGGACTTTGGCAGACCGGCCCGACCAACCTGACCCCTTTGACACCCCTACAACTAGGGTTTAAAGTGGATATATGAGGTTTTATGAGTGACAATAGATTGGGTTGGGACAAATTGTCATGTGGTGCGCCCAAGTAGCTTATGTGTGATGCAATTGCGTCAGACATAGTAACACAATCGACTCGATCATGCCATGTGGTGCAAGTTCTGGCTTTTTCCAATCACATATTGTTATGTAACAACTATGTGTACTAGATGTAATGGGAAATGTGCTACATGACATCTTTAACTTGCCATGTATCATATGTTACATGGAAAAATAACCTATTATTATAATTAGTTTTTGGTGACAACTTATAAGTGCTAATAGTTTCAAAACAAACATATGGTAATTAGTTTAAAAAACAAGTCTACTTAGGTCAATTTGCCAAAGATCTAATAAGTGTTATCACCCAAAAAACCAATATAAAAATTTGAAAGTCTTAGTGATATTGTAATAATTGGAATTTCTGCTAACACAAGACTTCTTAGAATATCTCTTTTCTCCCTCATTTAATCTTGTCATATCTCATGAAATAATATTTTTTTTTGTATTATTAAGAATATTTCATCACCATTTTTAGTATGAAACTAATTTTTTTTGGAGGTTCATGTTTACCCCTATCAATACGTGTCGTTTTCAGGAATCGAGGTTTAGAACTAAGTATTTAGGATAAAAAATAATGTTATCATATGTTGATCATGAAAATCAATTATTTTATAATAAGAGTAATTTAACATGCATTTAAACCATCAATAAAACATGGACTTACTTCCTTACACAATCAACAAATTTTATGCTCATTTTGGAATGGCATAATTTAAAGTCTAATTTAAAGTCTAATGAAGAGATTTTGTACTTTTTATTTCAAACTAAAAAAGAGAGACCAAAGTTGGATTTACATTCAAAATAAAATTAAAAATTAGTAGAAGAAATAAAAAAACTAAAAAAATATATACATGTAAGGATAGAGTATCAATTTTATGGAATAACATATGCTCTCCTACAAATTATGTCACTCCATATACTATAAGCTTATGATTAATTGAAAAAATATTTTGAATTTAAAAAATTAATAATTAATTATTTTTCTGACCAAATACTACTAATGATATATGTAATGACACAATTTGTGAGACAACAGATGTATACCCCAATTTTATATATTATAATGTATTTTATTTATCATTAATATTTTATCATGAGTTTAAAATTTGTACACCGACAATGTAAAGTTTTTACACTGTTAGCATATCATCTACTATATCTACTATTGATCTATTAATTTATATTACTTTTATTTAAGAGTCAATGATTTGCTGAAAGTCCAAAAAACATTTACGCTGCCAGTGTATACATATTAAATCCATAAATGACATGTAATACATGAAATGTGTGTAAATCTATATTCACAATTTCATTTAATAACTGCCAACAAAACCCTCATACTCAAACGACAGCGTTTTGAGTTCCAACCACGATTCCTTCGTTTCTTCACTCTCGTAATTTCCTCTTCCTTTTTCCTCCTTCATCCCATGCTCACGCATCGTTTAATTTCATTCCTACTTTCGATTAAGAGTTTTCGTTACTGTATTGTAATCTCATTTTATTGCACTTTTTTTTGGATTTCTTTATAAATGAATGTTCCTTTTTTGCTTTCAATTTTGAACCCTAGTGCAACTTTTTTTCTTCGTGTTGTTGTTGTTGAATATTTGGCGTTCTTTTGATTTCTCACTGTGTAGGTATGTGAACACAATATACGAATATGGATCATCACGAGGAAGAATGTCACATCGAAGGTGAAAGGACTAGCAAACAAGATGATGAGGTTGTAATCATTTTTATAATTTAATGTGATTCTTAGGGCTTGCTTGTTTAAGCTTTTTTTTTTATAGAAAAAGTCAATTCGGATACTTGCAAATTTGGTTAGCTGGTCTTTTAAAGCAGAAGCTGCAAAAAAAGCTGATTTTTTTAGGAGCTATTTTTTCAGCTATTCACTTTGCAAAATTACCTTTTTTGTTTAAGTCTTAACAAATGGACCCTAAATGACCTATTATGTTTTACTTTAGTGCTTCAGTTTGATTGCACTTTTATTTTTCATTTTTTATGGTTTCCTCATTACTATGAAGTTTTCTCAGGATTTGTATTGTATGTGAAAAATGTATGTTTTGCAAGGTTTAGGCTGTTTAACTATGGTACTGATGTTAGTTGCATCATTTTCTTTTCTTATATGAGTAGTAAGTGAGAAAGTTATGCAGCTTCTTGGATGGTGTTACTATGAATTGGCTAAGATTTTTAGTATCTATACTTATTTGTGGATGGGTCGAATTATGTAGCTAGTAATAGTGGTGTTATTGCTTTGGATGGTGATTGGAAGTTGTATAATATAGTTATAGTTATTGGATAATTCTTTCGTAAAAGTTGCTAAGTTGAGTTGTATCATTTCTAATGATATGCAGGAAGCTGTTGCTCGCCTTGAGGAATTAAAAAAATCAATTGAGGCTAAGATGGCTTTACGTCAAAGCAATTTGAACCCTGAGAGGCCTGGTTAGTCATTGCTCCTTTTGTTCTGTTATTTATATATATGCTGCATAGTTTTGTGCTTACAATATGAATGGATAAAGTTTCTAATTGCTGTGGAGTGCAGACTCATGTAAGAGCTCTAGCTCAAGTGGTACCATGTCTATTAGGAGACTACTTGATCTCAGGATTGAATTGCATCCTGGACACTAGGTCTTGGATCTCCCTTATGCCCCCCTCCCCCCAAACAAACTGCTAGACTTCAAGATAAATTCTATTTTCAACTGGTGTAAATAAATGTTATTTCTTGTTTCATGAGCTTATTGGAAACATAGATTAGAATGATGATTGGTGCCAGATTGATCTTCTTTTCACTATTATAATATTATCATGGTTTATAGCTTATACCTTGGACAGTTGTTCCTGGATACATTTTGCTGGCACCATATGCATGCTTCAAATACAAATTCTAGTGGGCTCTTCCATGAGTGAACATCTTACGAGATTAAAAAACCATCCCTAGGCCTAATACCTTAAGTTTTCCGAATAAGTTTGGTCCTTTACATCATGCGTTGAATGAAGGCTATCTGCAAATGAGTTCTGGAGTATAAGAATTAAAAGGTTGAAAGCTGGTTTGGCTACAAGACAAATGGTGTGTTCTTCTGATTGCTTATTATCAATGCATAAGAAGATAAAAATGCCCGAGATGGGATTTATCTGGTTTGTGAGCTTTAATATCCATGAAAGAAGTATGGTGTCATGGTGCGTCCTCTTACTAGTTGCTGTATGAAGGGTAGTTGTGTTGAAAATATGATGCCCAGTGCATAATTCCTCAAAAGATTTATTTAGGCCTGAGTTCTCAAGGGATGTAGTTGTGTTGAAAACATGATGCTCAGTGGATAATTCCTCATAAGATTTATTTTAGGCCTGAGTTCTTAAGGGATGTAGTTTTGCTATGAAGAGTTTCAGACTTTATGGTTGTAGTTGGAACTTCGTTGCTCTTGCTTTGATCTGTGGTTGTTACTTGTTATGTAGAGGTTTAATATGCATAGAAGAATTATAACACAACACCTGAGCACTTTTTCCACTATGGAGTAGAACAACTAGGTAGATGGTAGTTTTTTTGGTGAAAGGATAATTGGCAAATCAAAATTTCGAATTGGAAAGTGTTTTTTTTGCCCTTTTTAGCAACACCGATAAATGACAGAGACCTTGTTCTGAATGGTCTCTGATTTTTTTCTTTGATTGCAACAACAATATGCATTGTAGGTTCAAACCTTTCATGTGGTTGGTGGATCCTCTTGTATTTGCATTGCATTGTTACAAATATTTGTTGCACAAATAATGATAAATATGCTCTTATATGCAGATGCAGGATTTTTAAGGACATTGGATTCCAGCATTAAGCGCAACACTGCAGTTATTAAGAAACTGAAGCAGATAAATGAAGAGCAGCGTGATGCACTGATGGACGAGCTACGAGGTGTCAACTTAAGCAAATTTGTCAGTGAAGCTGTGGCAGCTATATGTGACGCCAAGCTTAGAAGTTCAGATATACAATCAGCAGTTCAGGTATGTGCTTTACAGTTTTCTTCCTATTTTCTACACATCTGAAAATATTTCCTTAGTGTTAGTTTGGTTTGGGGGTACAAATGAGGGTGAAAAGAAACAGCCTACAAGTCTGGTAAAGATCTAATTATGTACACAATTAACTTTTTTATACTAGAAATTATATGTGGGAAGAATGAAAAGAGGGAAATGGGTCTCTGAATAATTTTTGATTGATATGGTGTTGACAACATGCAAAATACTAACTTCCCTTTTTTATTCACAGTAATTATTAGGTCAAGTACTAGTGTTTATGTGGTACTCGTAATACAATCCCAAGACCCAAGCTCACGAATACAGAAAAACTCAGTCATAACTCTAATTTTCTAACCAAGACTATTTTACACGCTTGCATAATGTGCTTAAGTAAGCAATTGTATTTTCTCGAAGCATTGCTATGGCTTTTAAATTCTAGCTGTAATTTTTTCTTTCTCTTGTATTTCTGTAAACGTAACTAAGAAAGAAGAAGAATAGAAAATTCAGAGAGAAATGTAACTGCTTCTTAATGTTGCAGTTACTTAATTTGTATTTTCAATGTATTGAGTTATTACAAAGGAGATAACCTCTTATTTAAAGAGATTAAAGGGAGGGCACGTGACTCAGTTTGTTATAACAACTTAAACAAACTGAAACAGTAAAATAACCAATACAAAAGGCTTAGTGATCTCTAATACAACCCCTGAGAAACTAAAGGTGGGTCTGTGTTAGAGACATGAAGTTGTCTTATGAGAGTGAGAAATCTTGTAGGAGAGAGAGGCTTAGTAAGAACATCTGCACTTTGAAAATTGGCTGGGATGTGTTTGATGCAATGGATTTGTTTTGAATCTTCTCTCTGACAAAGAACATATCTAGCTCAATATGCTTTGTTCTTTGGTGAAGAACTGGGTTATGTGCCATAGCCATTGTGCTAAGGTTGTCACATAGCAGTAGAGGTGCAGTGTAGGGAAACTTCAATTCAGTGAGAAGAGATTGCACCCATATGAACTCTAGAGTGAGAAGAGCCAAACTCCTGTATTCAGCCACAGTACTGGATCTGGAGATGGTTTGCTGCTTTTTCGACCACCATGTGACTAAGTTAGGTCCAACAAAGATACAAGCTCCTGAAGTAGACTTTCGATCATCACAATCTGATGCCCAATCAGCATCACAAAAACCCTTAAGAGCTAAGGGTGAGTCAGGATTAATTGGCTGTAAATGAAGACCATGAAACTGTGTACCATTGAGGTATCTAAGGATCCTCTTTACTGCTGTCCAATGTTCTTCTAAAGGAGCAGATAAGAATTGACACACTTTGTTTACTGAATAGGCTATATCAGGTCTTATGATGGTAGCATATTGAAGAGCTCCAACAATGGACCTGTAAAGGGAAGGGTTTTCAACATAGTTAGACCCATTTTTTGTTAACTTGCAGTTAGACACCATAGGAGAGTTTGCTGCTTTTGCTCTGACATATTAGCTCTTTCAATAAGATCTCTGATATACTTGGATTGTGATAGAAGGATAGACTTATCTTTGAGATATTTGACTTCAATGCCCAGAAAATAATCAAGAGTGCCAAGATCTTCGAGAGCAAATGTGGTGCTGAGTTTGTCAATTGTAGTCCTGATGTGAGTTTGAGAAGAACCTGTGATAATAATGTCACCCACATAAACTAGAGCAAATAACTTGTAAGTAGTGGATGTGTGAATAAACATGGAGTTATCACACTTGCTAGTGTTAAATCCAAGACTGATCAGAGTTGCTTTTAACTTTTCAATCCACTGCCGAGGAGCCTGTTTGAGGCCATACAAGGATCTATTGAGCTTATAAACCAAGGACTTATCTTTGTCCTGAAAACCAATAGGTTGCTTGCTGCATATAAACTTCTTCAAGGAGATTGCCATTGAAAAATGCATTATTAATATCTAGTTGTTGGAGAGACCAGTTAAAGGTTAGAGCCAAAGTAAGCAAAATTCTCACAATGATAGGTTTTACTACAGGAGAAAAGGTTTCATTATAGTCAACACCATGCTTCTGATGAAACCCTTTGGCAACTAACCTTGCCTTATACCTATTAACAGACCCATCAAGATTCTCTTTAACCCTGAATACCCACTTACAACCAATGGCCTGTTTGTTGGGTGGCAGAGATACTATAGACCAAGTATCTGATTTGATAAGAGTATCATATTCATCTTTCATAGCTGAGGACCAAACAAGATCAGCCAAGGCTACTTTGGCTGAAGTTGGTTCAATATGAGCTAGATAAACTGTAGGGTGAATGGTTTTAAATATCCCTGACTTGGACCTAGTTTGCATAGGATGACATGATCTAGGAATAGACTCAGGTTCATTGGACTCATTGGATGGAACAATACCTCTGGACTCACTAGATGAAAGATCATCAATAACAGAATTAGTAGACTCAATGGGTATAGTGGTAGTGACAACAAGATCTGCATTATGTTGACAATGAGGAGAACTGACTGGAACATTGGTAGAAGGACTAGAGGAAGGAGAAGAATTAGAGACAGAGGTTTGTGAGGGAACAAAAGGTGGATTATGGAAGTGTATGAGGAGATTTTTGACCTAGTGTGGGAGAAGGTAATATGTTAATGAGATATATAGCTGTTAGAAAGGCATGATCCCAAAAATGTTGAGGTAAACATGCATGAGCTAATAGGGCTAAACTAGTTTCTACAATGTGCCTATGTTTTCTCTCAACTGTCCCATTTTGATGATGAGTATGTGGACATGCTACTCTATGAGAGATACCCAACTTAGTGAGATATGTGGTGAAAGGTCTAAATTCCCCACCCCAATCACTTTGAACAGATTTGTCAGTTTTGTGAAATTGAGTCTTTATCATAGTGAGAAACATGTCAAGCAGAGTGATAGTATCAGATTTTAATTTCAACAGATATACCCATGTGTGTCTAGTAGCAGCATCAACAAGAGAGAAATAATAACGAAAACCAGTTAAAGAATCAATAGGTGCAGGTCCCCACAAGTCAACATAAAGAAGATCAAAGAGATTAGAATATTTACTAGTGGAATTAGCAACAAGAAGTTTGTGAGACTTTCCTAGACAACAAGCATTACAAAAATCCAAAACACTCTTATGACTTTGAGTGATATTACATTGACTAAGGACATTAGAAACTACTTTTTCATTGGCATGACCTAGTCTGCAATGCCAAAGAAAATAGGAAGAACTATTACTAACAATAGTGTGAACAAATTTATTCTTGGAATAGGGAAAAACAACAGTATTACTACTAGATTGTTGCTGAGAAGATGTATGAGAGGACTGTCTTGAGGATACTGAAGGCAGTAAATCATGAAAGGCATAGAGTCCCTTTGGAGTAAGAGTGCCTCTTAGCAAAACCTGATCAGTAGCCCGATTGACAAAACAAGCATAAGGACGAAATTCAAAGTAACAGTTGTTATCTTGAGCAAACTGAGAGACACTGAGTAAATTTTTAGTGATGGAAGGAACAAGAAGAAGATTTCTAAGAGACAGAGAGACATGAGGATTAAAAGGTGAATTGAACTTAGAATTACCACAAGTAGAGATAGGGATACTAGAACCATTACCCAAGTAAATCTGATCTGAGGTGAACTTTTCAGTAGGCTCTTATACAAGACCAGGATCAACAGTGAGATGGTTAGTGGCACCAGAATCAGGATACCACACTAGATTGATCTTATTAGGTGCACTGCCAGAAGCTGATGCAGTCATAGCATAATGAGAACCAAAGTAACCTTGATTAGGAGGATATCCATGAGGACCAGAAGGACCTTGAGTAACATGATGAGAAGGTCCAAAGTGAGAATCAGGAGCAAAATGATCATAGTGACCATATGATCCCCTTGAATGTGAGAAGTGTGACTCAGGATAATGATGAAAACCTCTTGGAGCACGAGGAGTGAAATTAGAGTGGTGTCTTGGTGTTGGAGTACCATAGCCAGGAGGAATACCATAGTAATCTGAACCATAAGCAGATGGAGCATAGTAGCAATACGAAACTTCATGACCATACTTATTGCAATACTCACAGAATACTGTATTTCCACGTGGTCTTGAGTTACCACGAGATCCATAACCACCTCTTCTACCACGATTGCCACGGAAATTGCTTCTATATCTAGTATTTCCATGAAAATTAGGAGGATTAAGTTCATCATTACGTCCTCTGGAAGGAGAAATTGGAGACCTAATAGAGTAGGTATGCATTTGCAAATTGATGGAGACAGGACTTGGTGGAGAAGCAGCAGCAATATTCACAGAGAGAGCATCAAAAACAGATCTACTACACTACGATTTCTCTCTAGACGAGCCTCAAAAGTCAGAAGATAAGATTGAAGAGCATTGATTGAAGGAGTATCTTCTTGACTTTCAACCGTGGTAATTAGGGTTTGATATTCCTCAGGTAAGCCATCCAGAATGCAATCAGTGTGTTCAGCTAGAGTGATTGGAGATCCTATGGAAAGCAAGGAATCAACAATGACCTTAATCTTCATGAAGTACTCCGAGATAGAACTTGAACCTTTAACCATTGATTTCAGTTGTGCTCGAAGCTGTCTACTCTTGGCTTTAGCTTGAGCATTACAATACTCATTGATTTCACACCATAGCTGAAACGAATACTTACAACCAACAACTCTTGGTTGGAGATCCGTGGAAAGGGAATTAAGAAGCCACGAGAGAATCATTTGATCTTGCTCTTCCCAACTCAAGTAGACTGGATTCTCACGATAGAGAAGACGATCTTCTTGCGTAAGAAATCGTTCTGGAATGGCATCACCAGAAACGAATCTGAAGGCACGATTAGACGTAAGAACTGCAACTGTGAACTGTTTCCATATTAAGAAGTTATGCTCCGTAAGTTTTGTCGTTGGAAGAGGAAGAGTGAGAGAAGGAGGAGAAGAATGCAGCGGAGAAGGCATGGAAGGAGGAGGAGAACCAAGATCTTTAGAGACATGAGCCATTGGAGGCATGATACCATGTAAACGTAACTAAGAAAGAAGAAGAATAGAAAATTCAGAGAGAAATGTAACTGCTTCTTAATGTTGCAGTTACTTAATTTGTATTTTCAATGTGTTGAGTTATTACAAAGGAGATAACCTCTTATTTAAAGAGATTAAAGGGAGGGCACGTGGCTCAGTTTGTTATAACAACTTAAACAAACTAAAACAGTAAAATAACCAATACAAAAGGCTTAGTGATCTCTAATAATTTCAATTTCAATATTCTGCATTTTTGGGTTTGCCATTACATTTTATCTTGTTGTACTTCTTTGTACCTGTCTTTCTTTCTTAATGAATTCTTCTTTTATACAAATATAAACAACTGCGTAGATTGTTTTTTTATTCTTTGTGGAATTGCAAGATTTTTCTATCATTTTATTCAGTGCATATATTACTTTCACTTGACTCCTGATATATATGGCCATCACTTGCTTCTTTCTGGGAAGATCTGCTCTTTGCTTCATCAAAGGTACAAGGACTTCGTACCAAGCCTGATTCAAGGGCTTCTCAAAGTCTTCTCTCCTGGAAAATCTGGTGATGAATCTGATGCAGATAAAAACTTGAAGGCAATGAAGAAGCGCAGTAGTTTGAAACTTCTGTTAGAACTTTATTTTGTCGGGGTTATTGAAGATGGTGGCATTTTTATCAATATCATAAAGGATCTTACCAGCGCAGAACAGCTTAAAGATCGGGATGCTACACAAACAAGTTTGACCCTACTTTCAAGCTTTGCTCGGCAAGGGAGAATTTTTATAGGACTTTCTGTTACTGGGCCAGAAATTCACGAGGAGGTGTTTCTCTTATTTATTCTTCATTGATAAGATTATTGACACTATCTACACTGTTTTTTTCTTTTCTCAATCTGCCTTTCCTGGTTTTCATCTACTCAATCTCTAATATTTTGAATCAAGAATGCAAGTTCAGCTCTACCCTTCATTTGTATTATATTATTGGCTACTTCTATATGTTTCTGAACTAACATGCTGATACAGTTTTTTAAAGGTCTTAGCATCACGGCAGATCAAAAGAAAGTTATTCGGAAAGCGTGTTATTCATTTTATGATACCGCAGCTGATATACTTCAGTCTGAGCATTCTGTAAGAGCTTCTGCCTTTTTGAACACTTATATTTTGTTTGTATTCACCATCTCTGTTTTATTTTATAAACCCTGTGCACCGATAGTTTTGCCCTTGTGGTTATTGATGGATTATATTTCTTGACAGTCACTTCGACTAATGGAGCATGAAAATTCTAAAATTCTTAATGCAAAAGGAGAGCTCAGTGACGAAAATATTGCTTCATATGAAAAGCTTCGTAAATCCTATGACCAGTTGTACCGTAATGTCTCATCGTAAGTTTCTTCATTTATTTTTAACTATTTCTTATTTGCTTGTTTATGGATGTTCTTGCCTTCTTGGTGTATATTGATTTAATATAATTTTTGAAAAATAGGAACCCTTGGTCAAGGTTTACATGAATGGCTGCACATGCATATTTTGGCCTATCAATGGCATGTATGAGTATGCATGCAGGGTTTAGCTAGTGATAGATAGCCAAGAATATTTGAGGCAAATCTAGATATGATTATCTACTATTCAGGGTAGTTTTATAGGTGAGAACTCTGTTGGTTGGAGACATAAATGATATCAGGTTCCTATATATTGGTTAATATTGTGTCCTGTCTGGGGTGGGTGCACCCTCTAACTAGTGGTACAGATTGGATACTGGATCTGTAGCTCTGCTTATATCTCTTGACCTAGCGCCCCCAAATGGATATAAATGAAAATTTTGTATGGTCTTTGTTTCATAGCATTGTTGACTAGCTCGGAAGATCAACCTGCCATTGCTTTCTTTCTAGTAGTGATCGAAGATCAAATCATCCATCAGTAGAATATTACTTCCATTGTCTCTAATAGTTCCTTTTAATTTTTCTATTCTCTTATTATGATTGTCTGGTTACAGATTAGCAGAGGCGCTTGATATGCAGCCTCCTGTGATGCCAGAGGATGGTCACACAACAAGGGTTACTAGTGGTGAGGAGGCTATTTCTTCTGGTGCTGGGAAAGATTCTTCTATCGTTGAACCTATTTGGGATGATGAAGATACAAGGGCTTTCTATGAATGTTTACCTGATCTTAGGTTTGTATATCTTATGTACAACGGAAGTCTTTTACAATAATGGGTATTTATTGGGATTTTTAACGGAAAGGACCAGTGGATGAACTTATTTTTAAGGAAATAATGTAATAGTACTTGTGGTTAGTCCTGCTATAAAATGATGAAGTGTTAACAGGACCATCTACCTCTTGAGTTTGTTAATGAGTCTTCCATAAGTAATTTCATTAACTAGTCCTTGATCTCTATATTCTTTTTTTCAACATTTAAATGCTTAAATCAATGGTTTAAATTTTTTCTTGGTTTCTTTTACCATTATTTTTTATTTTAGATGGCACTTATCTAACCTTTCCTTTTTCTCTAGAGCTTTTGTTCCTGCTGTGCTTTTGGGAGAAACAGAGCCGAAAGTCAGTGAGCAATCTGCGAAGAGTCAAGACCAACCAACTGTAAGGAATCATGCATGTGATAGTTTTTTTAAACCTTAATTAGAATGTTCTTGTTGATTGCTTATCGTACTTCAATATTTTCTGTCCTAATCAGAGGGTGCTTTGAAACCGATTCCTATACCAGTAGGACTTCCTGTCTCCGCTGAGAATCATTTATGATGCTTTGAAACCAATGTAGTTGTTCTTTAAACTCTTGGCTGGTGGCAGTGTTAGTCTTTGTTTTTATGTTTCATTGTAAGTGTATAACCTAGTTTCTTTCCATCATTTTAAATTTTGTCTGGTTTCTCCTTGTTCAAAAGTTACCTACATTAGATGTGCCTATACACTCTTGCATTTATGACGCTCGGTTGGTGCGAGTCAGAGCAGGATGGAGAAAAACATAGTTCTATTCCATGTTTGTTGTATTTTATAAATAGACCTGAACATGACATTAGATGGTTGGAAAGAGTCAGAGCAGGAACATTTTGTTCTACTAAATGGGTGGGAAACCAAAGAGAATAAAACAGGACATCTGACATCTCGTGTTGGGCAGTGATAGCGGGGTTTCGACCATTCCCTGCACGTCACAGTGGATAGCGGTGCGTATGATCGCGCCTGTCGCAGGCCAAATGATGGCGAAATCTTGAGCCATGGCCCGCTCCGTGTTTTACTGCTAGTGGAACCCTAAGTTCAAAGAGTAAATGTCTTTTTTGCCCTTCTTTTGTTTTTTAGTAATTTAACCCTCGCCTTCTTTTCCTTCTACTTACACGTTGATTATCCTAGGCCACCCGTTTTTTCACTGCCACTCTTTACCTTTCTTCTTTTTTCTATTTCTACTTCCTGGAAGTCTTTTTAGCTTTCTCAATTCCACAAACATATCCTGTCTCTTCTTAGCAGGATTTTTCCTTGGCCCTTAATTGTGTGCCCCTTCATCACTTTATTGATTCTCTTATCAAACTGATTGAATCCAATTTTAGCAGCGTCTTCCTGTGGTTCAATTCTGTCAGATACAACTCTATTATGGCCTCCATCTTCTAGAATCTATAACACTCTTACATTGTAGCCTTAGATGCTTACACTTATTTTTTGTATGCTTGGTCTGTTTCTGCTATATTGAAGCCTTAGTAGCTTATATTCATTTTGTTTATATTATATGTTATGAATGCTTATGTTTTATGGAGGCCTTAGATAGATGCTTATTAGTTATGGATGTTTCTTCAATTTGATGTATTTTAGTATTTTTGTTTATTTATGTGTGTTGGGTATAAATTACTTATATTTCCTCGTAGCTGTAGCGGCTGTCCTGCTACCCGATATCTCACTATAGTATTTTTGGGGTCGGATGCTACAGTCCGCTATTTGCAATTGACTACCTAGATCTTGTGTTATGTCCACACATTAAATGCTACCTTTATCGCTTTACCCTTTAATTGAATTTTCTGCTGTAAACCTTATGATCCAACTTTCATTGTTTTAATCTTGAGATTTTATCTCTTGCGTGGTGCGTTAAATAAATGGTTGCTTTATAGAGACTGCTTCTTCAAATTTGAAATTTAGATTTTCAATAGCTAAAATTGTGGGTTTTTGAACGATATGTTTGCCTTGTTTTGTACCGAAAAATTATTAGGTGCACCTGCTTGTTGCTTCAAGTTTCAGTTTAATCGCTGAATTTCTATTCAGTTAAGATAACCTTTCTATACTCTAACAAAGTGCAATGTAATTCCTTGATAACTTTTCTGTATACTAGAATACTTTTTCTATGGAAAAACTATCACGCCTACTTCTGTTACCATGACATAATTCTCCAAGAAAGAACAGTATGAAACTTCTCTCATATTAACCACACTAATCCTTGCAAACCTTTTGCAATTGTTCACTGACTTCAAAATTTATGATTATCAAGGAAATTGTACTTGAATCAGACAAAGATCTACTAGCCACCTATGAAAGTGGAGAGGCCTCTACAGACTCTAGTACTTTGCCAGAGGGAGAAAGCACGGAAAAAGTGAAGGATAAAGAAGAAAAAGAAAAGTCTAAAGAATTGGAGAAAGAAAAGTCTAAAGAGTTAGACAGAGAGAAGGAAAAAGAAAAGGACATTGACAAAAAAGGGGAAAATGAAAAAGATAAACTCAGAACTCTTGAAGGGACAAATTTTGATGCTTTATTGCAGAGGCTTCCGGGTTGTGTCAGCCGAGACCTTATAGATCAATTGACTGTGAGGATATCTTATTGAGTTATGTTACTCATCATTTTCTTAGATTTTATTGTTTTTTCCATCACAACTATTGACTATTATTGCCTTTTTTAAAACACATATTAGGTAGAATTCTGTTACCTAAATTCAAAATCAAATCGGAAAAAGCTTGTGAGGGCTTTGTTCAATGTACCGAGGACATCTCTGGAGCTTCTACCATATTACTCACGCATGGTTGCCACACTTTCAACTTGTATGAAGGATGTCAATACGATTCTCTTGCAGATGTTGGAGGAGGAGTTCAATTTCTTAATAAATAAAAAAGTTAGTTTTACGTTAATGTTTTTATTAAGTAGGGTTAATTTGTCAACAGCTTTATAGTTAGGTAATTATTTTTTTGTAATGTCTCAACAGGACCAGATGAACATTGAGACTAAGATAAGGAATATCAGGTTCATCGGAGAACTTTGCAAGTTCAAAATTGCACCTGCTAGCTTTGTTTTCAGTTGTTTGAAGGTATAAGAGACTATTATAAAACACTGATAACTGATTTTAAGATTACAATTTTATTAATTTTTCAACTTATGTTTTGGAGCCACTCTTATGATATCGACAGGTTCAGTTTATCATGAATCACATTTGTATTGTAGTGCTTAGCTTTCTAAATTTTAAACTCTCCTTTTATTATTTTATGAATCAGAGACACAGATAGATTTTATTGAGATAAAGGAGGAAAATACAATTAGTAGGAGGGTAACATGTCCTCCAAATCAGAAAATCTAAATTCATCCGTAGTTTCTGGTAGGATTCAATTCCTATCTAGAATAAGACTGTATTGATGTAGTAAATGGAAGAAAGCACAGGAAATGTAAGAACAAAATAGTCTCAGCTGCCAGCAAGGAGAAAATACCTTTGCTTTCAAGCTCAAAGCCAAAAACACAAAAACAATTCACATTATCCCCCATTGGAAGTTGTCATCCGAACTAATATTTCCTCTTCATTCCCTCATTTCATGCTTGTCCCCTCTAATTTGTGCTTGGGCCCAGCCTTATCAGCATTTAGGCCAGTATTATACATTTTCTCTTTCCCCTCAATCCTACAAGTCTATAACCCTCTTATCTTTCAACTATATCTTGTGAGATAGGACACATATCCAATCTCCTCAATAAATGGCCCACAACATTCTTTCTCAGTGTACATGGGTTTAAAGATAAACGGCTAATTTTGTCCACACTCACTTCCCTTTTTGAACCCAGCTCCACCTCAACTTCTTGATGGGATTTTCTCCTTTTGATGGTAGCAACTCTGAAGTAATTTAAGAGTTAGCATCTCTGTTGTCCTCACATTGGAGCCTAGAATTTTTATGCCAACTTGTTTCTCCTCTAAGAGCCACTTCTTCAAATTCTTCTCCCAACATTGATCTTATAGGCGTTTGTACCATGGAAAGATACCCTCCATTTTTTAACTCATCAAAGATGTCAATTACTTTCTTACTCTACTCTGTTCTGACTTTAATGTCTCCAAAAACATTCTGTATCAACTCTTGATTCTTCACTGACATATTTGGCAAAAGAGTGAAATGAATGATGATTAACCCTCATTTATCCAAAGTGGAAGGAGGCGGGCTGTACTTAACCTTGCCGTATGATAAAATTATACGAAAATGATTTTGGACTTTCTGTAGTATATTTTCTTGATAAGATCTTGAAACACCCTTCCCAAGTGCCAGAGATAAGAACTCCGATTTTCGATGAGACAATATTCCCTCTCATAACAAACCAAGTGATCTGGGTATTAAACTAACTAAATTATTTTGAATTAATTGCTTAGTGAAACTCCATTTGCACTGCATCCCTTATTCTATTTGTTGAAAGGTGCAAATAGTATGAGTTTATGTAAGGTTGACATCTTTACATAGAAGGTGCAATCCTCTATTGATGTTTTTTTGTCCTTCCAGGCCTGTTTAGATGATTTTTCTCATCACAACATTGATGTAGCTTGCAATCTTCTTGAAACATGTGGCCGTTTTCTATATCGGTCTCCAGAAACTACTATACGCATGGCTAACATGTTGGAAATACTGATGCGCTTAAAAAATGTGAAAAACTTGGATCCCAGACACAGCACTTCAGTGGAGAATGCATACTACCTTTGCAAGCCACCGGAAAGATCTGCACGGGTAGCTAAAGTTCGCCCTCCATTGCATCAGGTGTAACTTTGATTTCAAATTCCTTTTCTTTTCTCTAATAACTTTCAATATCTAAGCTTAACATTTTAATTAATACCTTTATTGCAGTATATTAGAAAATTACTTTTCTCTGATCTTGATAAGTCTACCATCGAGCATGTGCTGAGGCAACTTCGTAAGTTACCATGGAGTGAATGTGAACCATATCTTTTGAAATGCTTCATGAAGGTCCACAAAGGGAAATATGGTCATATCCACTTGCTTGCTTCTCTTGCTGCTGGGTTAAGTCGCTATCATGATGAGTTTGCAGTGGCTATTGTTGACGAGGTTGGTACTTTTTGTATTTTACTCACATCTTGATTGTTATCTCTTCATCATGCAATAAAACCATCTGAATTTTGATGGATTTATCAATAAGCTCAGTTTTGTTACCCAGAACTTATTTTTATGGACTATTTTTTCATACTGACAAGGATCATGGCACACTTAATTTAACATCTTACATGAAAACCAACATTTTATTTTCTGATGATTCGAGTTTTAAACTTGCTATTCTAAGTTTTACAATCAAGAGTAGTCTGAGGGAGAAGGAAAACTGTAAGTGTATCTCTTATGGATGTTTTTATCTCAAAATAATTTGTGTTTTGGGGTTCAAATGTGACTTTAGAATATAATTTTCAGGTTTTGGAGGAGATTAGACTTGGGCTTGAGTTAAATGACTATGGGATGCAGCAAAGACGCATTGCCTACATGCGGTTCTTAGGGGAGCTTTACAACTATGAGCATGTAGATTCATCTGTTATTTTTGAGACATTATATCTCATTCTTATATATGGTCACGGGACACCAGAGGTATCAATTATATACTGTTTACTTTTGTTCTAGGAGAGGAAGGAATTTAGCTTTCACAATTGGCAGTGTTGCTAAAAACACATTTCCTTTAAGCTAGGCATGTCCACTCTTTAGATACAAAAATATCTTGGGTTTCTGAGAAGTACTAGAATTAGGATGAGATGGATTGAGATCTGAGAAGTACTTTCTAATAATTAGTATTTGACAGCCTCTTTATTCACTAATTGCTATGTAAATGTTAGTTATATTTTATGTTGGCTTAAATATGTTTGTGGTCCCTCCATTTTTTAGTCCCTGAATTTTTTTTTTGAAGTATTTAGTCTCTCCATTTTGAGCCATGCTGATTTCCGCCCTCGTTAACTTTGGATGGAAAATGCTGATGTGGAGAGTTTATATAAAAACGACAAAAAATGTAAATGTAGGGACTAAAAACATGTTGGTTTTAGTCCATATCTTTTTCTTTAAGTATTTAGTTCATCCAGCTTCGCATTTTCCGTCCAAGTTAATGGCGGAGATGAAAATCAACTCCGACTCAAAATGGAGGGACTAAATGCTTTAAAAAAAGAATACTTGGAATAAAATCAATACGACTAATAAATGTAGGCATTACTTTTCTTCACTGTTCAAAACCAATAATGAACAAAGATCATTCCACTAGTAGGCTGCATGGTGTTCCTATTGGGTTATGTCAGAAGCTAAAACTTTCAATAAAATCATTTCAGGAAAGGTCTTAATAATTTTTCTTTTCAATAAGGTCTTTCTGAGGGTGAGCCTCAGCGCAACACTAAGGGTGCTGCTTAGTGCTGCTTGTGGGGTAAGGCTGGATATATCCTAATCTCCTCAGACCTTACTAGGTAAGAGCCATGTGCGTTGGTGATAAGATTAGGCCTAAGCCTAGCATTAAAAATGTGTATTGAAAGGGAAATATGTAAGTCTAGTTAGAGATTTCCTAATTGTAACACATTTACTAAAGTATCCCTAAGCAGTTAGTTTGTTAGGCTTTCTATAATAGTTTGTTAGTTAGGCTATAAATAAGGAACTAGTCTCTTGGAGGAAGGGGAGTTAATTGGGAAGTAAATTCTGATTGTGGAATCAGGGGAAAGGTCGTGGGACCTTTTGGGGAAAGCTCGTGGGACCTTTTGGGGAAAGGGCGTGGGACCTTTTGTATATCTCAATTCTTGTTCTTCTTTCATTCTTTCTAATAGTATTCTTGTTCTTCATCCCAACCAAGAATCATATTGATTCTAGTTTAGGGTATTGTTTTCCATTAATTCCTTTCTTTCTTCTTGATCTTATCAATTGGGCTGTACATCTGTTCAGAACAGACCCCTTGGGCCCTAGTGGGCCAACTTCTATTAGTTAGGCCTTGATAGTAAAGTTGTTAGAGTTGGTTGATTAGTCTAGCCTCCTATAAATAGTGATAGAGAATGTAAAGGGGTATCATTTCAATTGGAAAGGAAGGGGAAATTAGGGAGAGTTCTAGCCTTCTAGGCCTCTTGAATACCTAGAGTCGAGAAGAAGAGAGTTTTGTAATTCTCTGGTTCTATACCTTGTCACAGTCTAAATTTTATATTATTAAACACATATTTGCATTCATTCTTGTCCAGTTCTTGCAGTTTCTTCGATCTTGTCATGAAACATCTTTCCCAAAAGTTCAAGCTATTAGTTGAAGGCACATGAATGATTTTATATCACTAGTTAATTGCATAAAGCAGCAAATTCTAGGAGTGACCGACCCTAAAAATGCTATAGCGGTATATGGATTAGATATGTTTAACTGAGGGTGAAAGAGAAATTTGACGTGTTTAAGAGGGAAAAATAGGAACTTTATCTGTTTAAGGGAGGGTAGAAGTGTAAAAAGGATATTTCATCCGAAGCTTAAACAGGTAATCGATCCTATGCCTTACCATTGTTCATCACCTATAGTGCTTCCTTTACCTCTTGGTTGACTATTATGAAAAAATTAAGTAGTTGATCACATGGATGTGTTGTACTTGACTTGAATACAGATGCATTTGAATTGTTTTCGTTGTTTGATTAAATTATTTATCTGTAATTTTATATGAAAGCCTTCTCATAGCATTATGGATTTCGTTCTTTCATCCTGTCAGCAAGATGTACTGGATCCACCTGAAGATTGTTTTCGTATAAGGTTGAATGTTACCTTACTTGAAACTTGTGGGCATTACTTTGACCGTGGCTCTTCTAAGAGGAAACTTGATCGATTCCTTATACACTTCCAGAGGTATATTTTAAGCAAAGGTGCATTGCCCCTAGACGTCGAATTTGACTTGCAGGTGAGTCAGGCAACCTTTTTATTGATGCATTCTATGTTGCGTTTTAATCTATGTACAAACATAGATGCATAAGGTCACTGCTCACCAGCCAATGAACTGATTTCTTTTCCTGTTACTATATTTTCAGTTTAATGTTTTCACTTGTTGAAATATTAAGTCCATTTTAATCAAAGAGAGACAGTATTTCATTGTATCAGAATGATAACTATGTTTTTTTTATGCATTTAATGAATTGGATTAGCTATACCACTGTTCAACTCAGTATTAAGTTTGGGCTGCTAATCATAATTTATGATTGTTTTTTCACTGGTCATTTATGTGCCATATCTTGTCTTTGCTTTTGTGTTTAACTAACATTTGAATATTTAGAATTTGATATCCCATATTTGAATATATTTTCCTTTATTATTTTGGTTTTACACTTCTTCAGAAGATATTTTGGTTTTTATTGTTACCTGATTGATCCACCCTTTAGATGGTGGAATTGAGTGTCAATTGAAACAAGGTTTCTTTATACGATTGTCGGGCTGAATTATCTAATTTCACACTCTCCATGAAAAAGATATATTTACCTATATTGGGACATTTTAAATGAAATAAAATTTGCATGTTATATCTGTGTAATGTGGTATGACAGTAATAGATGTTAAAAACTGTGACACTAGCCACCTGCTCCCATTTATTAGATTAACCTTTTTCCCACTTATGTATCTTCTCATGGCTCATTATTTGTTGCATGCAGGATATGTTTGCAGACTTGCGCCCCAATATGGTTCGATACACATCCATTGAGGAAGTGAATGCAGCTCTAGTAGAACTTGAGGAACATGATCGTACAGTTTCTGAGAAATCTCCACGTAGTTCCAAGTTTGCAGTAGGTGATGGACAGAGCATTGATAATGGTGCAGAGGAAAATGGAGTGCAAGATGATGCTAATGATAGTGAGACAGATTCACAGAGTGACACGGTTGATGTAGAGGGTCACGACGACGAAGAGTTGGATGAGGAGAATCACGATGATGGTTGTGAGACCGAGGATGATGATGATGATGATGGACCTGGACCTGCTTCTGACTATGAAGATGAAGTCCATGTGAGACACAAGATGACAGAGGTGGACCCTCTGGAAGAAGCCAATTTTGATCAGGAGCTCAAAGCTTTAGTAAAGGCAAGGGTTTACATGTTTTATTATGTGTTAATATATTCTGAGAACATTGCTAAGTATTGCCTGGGCTTAGTATAAATGTAAATATTAGGTCAGTATTAGTATCAATGTTTACTTTTCTCTTTTCCACCCAATCCCTAAATTTCAATGGACTGTCATTTTAAGAGTCAACTTAGGAAGAAAGGTCAGCATTGTCCTAGTTTAAGTGTTGTGTACATTTTCATAATAGTTGATTTCATGATTGTCACAGGAGAGTATGGAAGAGCGAAGCCGGGATCTGCGAGGACGTCCTACACTAAACATGATGATTCCAATGAATGTACTTGAGGGATCCACCAAGGATCATCATGGGAAAGGAATTGGTGGGGAAAGTGGTGATGAGGCGTTGGATGATGAGAGTGGTGGAAACAAAGAGGTTCAGGTGAGAGTTCTTGTGAAGCGTGGGAACAAGCAACAAACAAAGCAGATGTTCATCCCACAGAATTCCTCACTGGTGCAGAGTACAAAACAGAAAGAAGCAGCTGAGCTTCAAGAGAAAGAGGACATTAAGAGGCGTGTTTTGGAGTACAATGACAGAGAAGAGGAGGAGCTTAATGGGTTAGGGACCCAACCAAGTAACTGGCTGCAAAGTGGAGGTAGCAAAGCAGGTGGCCGTGGACACACTTTGGAAGGAACCAGTGGCAGGGGTGGTGGATCACGACATCGACAGCATAATTATCATACTGGCAGTGGACTCTACTATAGCAGAAGAAGGTGAATGTAATCAATTAAATACAGGAGGTGGATATTTTATGTCATCTGCTTCCCAGCAGCATGACAAATATCTGATAACAAAGTTGGTCCGACATTTGTCATTTATAATGGCACAACCTCATCCTTTGCCAGTTGCCACTGCCATGCTCTGCTTTTCAAACTATTCATTGCAAGAGCAAGTGTTTCCTTGGCGACGGAAGGAGTTGTAGAGAGATGTGCACAATGTTGTGGTTCCATGCAGGATTGTTTTTAAGATTACGAGAGGCGTCCCAACATGCTGCAAATGGAGTCCTGTAATTATGTCCTGGCTTCCGAGCTTCTTGTATAGCTATCTATATGAAGGGATAACATCATTACATGTCTGGTTTTGGTGATTTTAACTTTTTAAGTCAACCAAGGGGTTGGTTTAGATTTTATCAAGGGTGATAATATGCAGATGGCTTTTTAACTTGTCAAAAAATGTTAAAACTCGAGTTTGAGATTCGACTTCTCTTGTCACTGAATGACTTTCCTGGTTCTGTCCTTGTTTTTTTATCCTTATCTTCTAAATCAAGAGTATTTTGAGTATTGTAGTTTTAGCCTCCATATAGTGGATGTGGGGTGCAAGAAATGAAGAGATTCAAAGTCATATTGTGTTACATATGGCTAGTTTACTCGGACCCCTTTTGGTTTCATGATAACTATTTGGGTGGTCGTGATAGTGTGGCCACTAAATGACTAGTAAGTCCAATGTCAAGAATCTCATACAAACTTTTCCAGCTTCACATATATGCTATTATGCATATCAAACTGTTTTTCTAATATTTTCATTCTTGTTTTCATTGGGGATCCCTATAGGCTATAAGTAAAGTTGTGAGATTAATTCCTTGGTCGAAATGATTATTTTGAGTTAAGAAATTATTATCATTTATAATGATAATGTTGGAGTGTTTTTTAAAACAATTGTTGGTACATCAATTTTATGCTTAAATTAGTGGAGTTAAACTATATAATCTCAATTTTAATGTAAGATCAATTGGATAAAAAACTCAGACGGGTTAAATGTTCGGTTTAGGATCAAACCAGCCAATTAGAGCGAATTTTTTAAATAATGAAATAAAATATAAGAAGAGTATTGATATGACATTTATGCCTCATCACTTCGGAAAATAAACATAGTATTATTCACTTGAACTGAAAGAGGATGACACTGACATTAGATGAGGCAATAGAGTGTAGTGAAGGTTTTTCTTTGTCTTCTTCTGTCACACCATGTCCCCAAATTTGATATATGTCGATAATTACATAGCATAATGTAAGAAAAGAAACCAATAAAACCTTTTGGTCTTAAAGACGTGGATTTGGATAGAAGAAATTTGCTGAAATCTTTTAATATAGTTTGTGGGATGCTTGGACTTATTGGGAGGTACCTGAAAAGGTTCTGTAATAATCAAATCAGTATATGAATGTGATATATAGAATATCAAATTGGTATAAGCAAAAGATAGAATGAATGAATAAGTAAATTGAATATGTAATGAAAGTGAGTAAGTAAACTTAAGGGAATGGTCCTATTTATAATGGAGAATCATGAGAAATAATCTTTTGTAGATACTATTCGTTTAGTCGACTAAATGGCTTATCAGATTTGTTCCAAACAAGAATGGTTTTTCTTCTATCAGGTGGCTTTGGGTAAAACCGTACTCGTGAGCAGTTGAGTTTCGCTCAAATTGGTAGGTGTCGTCATGTCATTGTCTATTCTATCTATTGCTGAAAGACATAATAGGGTGTAGATAGCATGCGACGTATTGCAAAGGTCTGTGTAGCGAATGTGACAATAGAGTGTAATTTCGTAATGTCAAGGGTATGTATGGAAAAAAACTCTTCATGATAAAGTTAATATTTGCTTCAATATAATTTATGTTTCAAAAGAGAGTAGTCTTTATTGAGACAAACATAGTGAACACTATATATTGAGAGAGCTCATAATTTTATTAACTAATTTATTTATTTACATAAACATCACTTGCTATGTGTTTGTGTATATCCTTAACTCATTTACTAACGCGGAGTAATCAAGAAATTTAATGGAAAAATATGGTTAATCTATAAAAATTTGTATATGGTTATATGGTTAATCTAAGAATTCTATTAGATAAAGGAGATAAAATATCCCATGATATGAGAATATACATTATTCTCTTATATTTTAACCTAGTATAATTATAATTTAGGTTAATGGCAAATGACTCAGATCACAAAAAATTTCAAGGTAAAACATTAATCTTACCATTTATGTATGGAAATTATTATAAGTACTTATCAATATTTTGTTTATTATTTCATGATATTGAGCTTCTAAATTGGAGTTAAGCTCCTTAAAATGGAGGAGTGTTCCTTTAATTAACTAAATATGAAAAAATAGCAAACAAAAGGGTCGATCATGCCTTACTCCAAACATTCATGTCTGTAATGGAGTAAAACTTATGCCACTAAATGCTAACACTGAATCCAAAGGTGTATAGTTGCCATGTTACAAGTAGTCATGTTATCATGTTTGTTCTTTTGTGGTTGATTTAGGTAGGTTGGACTGAAAGTCCGGACAACGATTCTTCTGGTGTCTGTGGTTGAGGTTGATTTGGATCTGCTGGTGAAGGTATTTGTGAAGGTTTTCTAACGATCAAGTCAGTATGAGTATACTGAAGGTAGGAAGGAAAGAGTATATCTTAGAGAATAAGTAATAAGAGAATATTGATGAGTTAAGTGATACTTCCTATTGGTGGAACCCCTATTTGTAGTGGTGAGAACTGGTTGGGTACACCTTTTGGTTATGCTGATGCAGCTGACCGTTTGGGCTTGTCTGGGGCTACTTTCTCCGTGTTAGGTGGATTTGGCAAGTCAAGCATAGTTGACTTGTAGTTGGAGGCAGGTTTGGTGGTCGTATCTCACATATGTCTTTATCGTGTTGGCAGGAGGATATGTAAGATTTGCATGGACGTGACAGTACATTGTTGGTGCCATGTAGGCGGGAGTGATCCCAAACCCAATCTGTCATGTCCGAGAAATGAGGACAACCGCATTAAGTCCTCCAATAGTCCATGCCTGGGTCTTGGTCGGTTGAAGAGGGAAAACCACTCAGGCAGACGAGGCATCCGAATGATCAAGATGGAACAATGTTCCTGTCATCTGTCAGGTTAATATCATTGTTGAAATGTTACTTGTTTATGGCTCACTATGACAAACAAGTTCAAACTAAAGATAATTTGAAGTAAAGAGGAGGACTTGGATGACTAATAAATTTTTGTGGCTTGGATTTTGTTTTGTCATGTGTAGACATTTTCTTTATTTTACTTAACATTTTAGCAATGTGATATTATATGGTTAATCTAAGAATTCGTATGATACTATTTAGTGGTGTTTTGATTTTTAAGCAAAAAAAATCATTCAATCCAAACAAGTAATTAACTTATCGTCTAATCTGGTATGATTTATTTACATTAAGATGTTTGATCAAGAAATTATATGTGGTTTCAATTTATTTTTTTTATAAAAAATTGACATTGGACACACATTTAAAACTTATAAAAATGACTAAATATTAAGTATAAAAGAATAAAAAATAGTGTTCAAATAAGAAGGAAAAAATTGTGCAACAACAGTAAAATAACAGCACAAAATAGTGTTTAACAAAGACAAGAACAACAATATTGGAATTAACATAATTTTAACAATATGAGCATGACAACACAAAAAACAGGACGTGGAACTTTGCAATATTACTTTGGTCAGGTTTGGTTCGATCTGAATCTAATAGCTGGAACCAAAGACCAAACCAGATTGATCCATTTTTAAAAAATAAATCAAGCACAATAAAAGGCATTTCATTTTTACAATTTCGGTTTATTTTAGATTTGTTTTTACAGTTTTTGTCTGGATTTAAACACCGGTAAAATAAACTCAATCCAAGAAAATAATATTCCAAATAGGATAATTGAATGGTAAGATCTAATTTATTTTCTTAAAAATATTACAAGTTAATGCATAATTAACTCTCTATAAATTTAACTCTTAGTATAACTCTGCAAATAAGCCATCCAAGGTAAGATACCTTAATGAAGACTAATTTAAGTATGATTATATTATTATATACTTTACAATTCTTGTTTGTTTTCTTTTCCGATTTTGTTATCAAAGATCTTTTACTTTTTGTTGCTCTTTGAACAAGTTTATATAGCTTAGGGTATTATATATATTTATATTACAAAATGAAGTTTATGTATGAAAAATAAATAATTAAAAGAATAATATAAAAATAAGCCTATCAACATACATAAAAATATATATCATTTATTCTACCAAAGTTTTCCTTAATAATCCAACAATGCAAACTTTTACTTTCCTAAACTAAATATACGTGGTAAAAATATTTAACATCACAAGTTAAACTAAAATATTATAAACATTTTAATATATAAATCATTACCTTATCAAAATGAATCTTTTTAAATAATTTGATATGATTCATAAATAGAAAGATACATAAAAAAACCAACGTATTTATTAGCAATATTACTTATTATGATTCTCACTCTATAAATTGAAGTCTTAGTTGCATTACTTTCTCACACTCAATTTCACACAACACAACATAACAGGTACCAACATAGTTTTTATTATCTATGTTAAATGTTCTTCTTCTTTTTCTCTCTCTTTCTTTATTCAAAGTTCATAGCTTTCTTCCTAGAATTTATTTTAGAATATGTTTGTTTGAATATATGCTTTAATGAGTTTAAGAATTGAACTAATTAAAGAAACAAGATGGGGTTGGGAAAACCATAAATAAATGGTTGCAGTAGATGGCGCGTGTGGCCACGCGCCACCGTGTCAGGGATGGTTGAAGGGATAGATGAAAAGAGTGATTTTTACAAATGGGTATTGTTTTAGTGTTCTCTCTCTTTCAAATTCAACAATTGCTTTCTCCAATACGCATGCAGTGTTTGATACTACCAAATTTCTTAATCTTAATTATATCAATAATCAAATATTTTCTGTATCCAACTTAACACAACACTGTAAAGGAATTGAGAATTTGAGATAAATTCTTTGTCTTTTATTAGTATTATTATTATTCTTTCAATTTAAGCAACTATGGTTTGGTTAATTATATATGAATGTTATGTCACCATGTTCTGTTTTATGAACTGATTTGAGATTTTTATGAATGTAATAGATAATCATGGGTCGATCAAGATTAACCTTGAAGCGCATAGCGAATGATGCATCCCGGAAAACAACGTTTAAGCAAAGAAGGGATGTACTTCTGAATAAAATGCAAGAACTTTCGAAGTTGTGTAATGCTGAAGAAGGTGAAGCTGCTAAAGCTTGTTTGATAGTTTACAACATTAACGGTGGTGATCCTCAACTAGTGACTTGGCCTGAAAACCTTAAGGCCGATCACTCCCTCATTCAAAAGTACGAGAATGAAAAGAATGAGGAACCTCCGGTTATGTTTGGCATCCAAGACTACTTCAAGAATAAGAAAGACAAGGTTGAAGCCGATATTTCCAAAGTGCGGAAAGAAATCCTCAAGATTCAGTATCCAACTAGCCACCCATGTTTAAATAGTCTCGGAGATGAGCAGATTAGGAATTTCATTGCCGTGTTGGATGCGAAGAGTAAAGCCTGCAATGAAAGAATGAACATGTTGAAATGGCAGCATCAAGTTGAGGTGATCAACTCAGCTCAAACGAGTAGTGCTGCCTTAAACTCAAGTCAAGTCAATTTCACACCAAACAATTTTCAAACCCAACTTATCCCGACTCCTATGAAGCCATTTGACGACGATAGTAACCACATTGCCTCGACCATGAAGCATGATATGGGTTCTCATTCCCAAGTTCTTCACATTGATCCAAATCCTATGCAGTTGATGGCAAACGATAACGGGGTGATCGATTCTGCTAATCAAATTGGCTTGCCCTTGGATCGTGCTATACAACTCGGCTCTCCTAACCCTGTAGGCGTTCCCGTCGATTGCACTGAACCAAGTAATCCTGCTATAGATTCTACAAATCAACTTGATGAGTTGGATTGGGGTAGTCTATTTGATGGGCTTATAGATGGTGATTTTGACATAGATTTTATGAATTTCTAATAGAAGGCTAGAATGAGAATCTGTAGAGATATATATAATCATGGACTTGTAAAGTTATCAACTTTAGTGATGTATGCTTATGTAACTCTTGAGTTTTGTGCATCAAACTTTAGATTTGAACATTAATAATAAGAATGATTATTCTATTATCAAGCTTACAAGTTAGATTAAAGATTTCTCTGCTGATGACCCTTCACATTCATTGCATTCATAGCAGCATCTAGATAAGACTGCACCTACTGGTTTAATGAACAAGTAGGTGCAGTCTTAACACAAAAATCTTACTGTTTTATTTATGGATTATTACATAATAATTGATGCTAGAAAAAAAATGCAAACACAGCATGCCCAATGTTAATGTTATACACACATCATAATAATATGTTGTCCAAAAGTTGTGTTACTTCATATGTCATCAATTATGATTGGTTAGAAAAATAGTTTTAATTAATGCGAGACAAGATTTTGAACATAGTTTCAAACATCACAATTTGTGAGACAACAGATGAACTCGTGTTTTGATTTCGTGAAATAGGCAAATAGCTACAAGTTTTGTCCTCTGTATATAAGTTACATTCTTAGCATTGATTTCTGGCACTTAAGCAAAAATATATCAGATGAAACCAAACATGCTTTTCCAAATTTTCATTTCTTGACAATGAAAACTGTTTCAATAAATGACAATAGAAATTGATGATAGGAAATATTTTCACAAAAGAAACAGATCTTTAGCCTTCAATTTTATCTCTTTCATTTGTTGGCTAAAATAAAGTAAATAATTTCTTTAAGAAAAAAAATTGCTCACAAAAAACAAAAAAAAATTGTAACGATTATGTATCAAAAAGATTAATATTCAGTTGAGGACATGTGACAATGTATGAAGAGTTCACTATTTTTACTTGATGACATAAAAAAGTCATCAATTTAAAATTACTTATAAAATTTATTAAAAGTTTATATTTAAACTCATTAGTTATTTTTGTAATTACATATTTTTTTTAAAATTTATATTTAAACACATCATTTATCATTAATTTATATTACTTTGATTTAAGAGTGAATAATAATTAACAAATGTATAATTTACTGTCGATGTAACAAATCAAATAACAGTTAAATATGAAAGATGAAAGTGACAGACTCTTGTGCATACTTTTTATTTTATTTTTAATAGCAGAATAATTATAAATAGTGTTCCGTTATTCAGAATTAACGGCGAATTAGAGCAGGTTGTAAGTGTTGTACAGAGAAGGATAAAGGGCGTGAACTCTTGGAGGTTTACATTTTTCTTACTCAAAAAGATAAACCCTACTTACCCATTAATGCAATTATGCTTACTTTCCTTTATCCCCTTCTCTACATTTTAAATTATACTTTTTTTGTTCTTGTTCACCATTTGTTTGTCTAAATGCCTCACTGGATTCACTTTTGTTTTTTCAATTCAAAACTGGCCGGTATGACCGGTTTTGACTGGTATGATTGCATGACTGATATAATTATTGTACTGGTATCGGGATTGGTTTACTGGTTGAACTGGCCAGCACGAACCGGTTTTTACAACAGGGTTTTTTATAAGATTTGTCATTTTGTATAATACATTCTAATACAAAATTTGGTTCTTTATCTAATATATAGAATATAAAAATTGTTTAGAAACTAGTAATAAATATGAAATTTGTCTGATGAATACAACAAACGTAAAACTTTAGTGGGCATCAAAATTAAACTCTTTATTCTATCACATTATACATTTTAAGTAACATGAAATTTCTTGGTATATTTGTGTCTCTATGAGAGATATTGATTCATTTATATTTGAAGATTGAAATTGAAGAGGGTCAAGTGCCACAATGACTGATTGTTAAGATTTTTTTGTTAATTTCTTTTCCATCCATCTTTGTATTGTTACTCAACTTTTTAGGAATGGTGAGAGTGGCGTGCATGTACTTATGTAGTAAGTGTGGCCTGTGTGGAAAGTAAATCTTTGTTTTGTTGACTTTGGATTCAATAATTTTACTAGAAAGTAGAAATACATACTTGTGTAGGTTAAAATCGAAGAGTAAAATTGAACCTCGAAATGCTTTGAAATCTACATTTAACATTCCTCAATTTCTTTGAGTGATTCATGAATCCTGAGTGATGTACATGTCTTGTTTCCATTGGCACTGATGATAAATGTTGAGATATGGCCTGAATACTAGGCCTTGTTAGGATTGTAAACTGAACTGGCTTGTGTATGAACTTCAAGTTTGGAATGTCTTGCAGTAGGAGAAAATTAATATTGATAAACGAGTGCTTATTGAGGTACTCATAGATAACACACCAACAATTGACCTTGATAGGATAAGAAACCTCGGTTAACTTGGTTAACACGTCCACTCTTACAAGTTGTGCCAACTGTTGTTGGCAAATGATCTCTAGGTGTATAATACTAGTCCTTATCTCCATGAATTAGGGGCTTTACCAAAAATTTTGCGCTAGTATATAATTTGGCGGCAACTCCTATCTCATTTTGCATATGCTTTTCTTTTTCAATTAGTAGCCATGGATCCCTTCTACTTGATTGTTACAGTTTGTTTTAACCCTGTGCTCAAGTATGTGATGTTTCAGTAACAACTATATGTAACTTGTTTGCTTATGTTTTTAATTCTGCTTCTCTTGTCCTTTTTTCAGGGAAACATAAATGGGTTCTTGGGCTACAACATCTGTTTTGAGTATTCAATCTATTCCACTTTCCACCATTATTGCTGAAGCTGCCACGAACTCCAAATTCGGTGCTAACTCCTATAAACTAAATAGAAGTACAAACAAAGGAAAATTAACTCGGTCTTTTTCAATTCACAATTCTAATGTTGGGAGTTATGGTTCAATCAAATCAAGCAGAGTAGTATCTCAGTTGCGAACCCAACAACAAGAAGGAAAATGGGAAGAACCAGATATTGACAGTGACAGTGATGAAGAAGATGAGGAAGTTGAAGATGAGAACCTTGGATTTGAAAGTGATTGGGAAGAGGAAGAGGAAGAGGAAGACACAAAGCCTTCTGCTATGACTAATTTTAATATAATATCAGCGGACAATTATGGGGAGCAAGCGAAGAAAGGTACTTCTCTTGTTGCTGTTTCTTTTCTCTTTTGGAATTGGAACAGTAACATTAATGTTTTGAAACCGGACCAGACCCTGGCCAAGGCAATTAGTTGAACTATCAACTGAAGATAGGACGCAGAAAACAACGATAGTGTTTTGTTGTTCACTTTGTTGTCTTTATTATTGTTTCATATAATTGTTTATGGATATGAAGATAGGACTAAGACTTGGTTTTTGATGTTTATAATTTTTACGTGGTTCATTTTGACTACCAGTTAAACTGGTCTCTACCGTAAACTGCTAAGTTTACTGGTTTGCTGATCAATCCAGTTTTTAGGAGATTGCTTTGCCTATTTTCTCCCTCTCTTTACTTTTTTTATGTGTTCTTTTAATATAATTTTAAACTTCAAGAAAAGTGCTGAAAGAAGGTTGATAAATAGATTGTGCTTGTAGATTATCTTTTCACCCTCGAGAAGAATCCTCTACTGTAAGAATACATATTTTTGATAGAAACTGTATGAAGATATTCTCATTATTGCAGAGGTTGATCGGCTTTTGGAACCAGAAGAAAGAGCAATATTGCAACAGAATTTGACTCCTAACTTGGAAAAAATATCAACTGTAAGTTTTAACCCTGACAGTCTCTTTTAGTGTCCCATTTACTAACACTAAAGATGTTATATTTATATTTTCAGGCAAAATGGAGTCCACTGCACACTCTTGCACTATCAATGCAGATAAGTTCCATGGATAAGCTTCTTGAAAATGGTTTAGATATTGATTTGCGTGATAAGGTCAGGTTTTACATATCTGGTATAGCAATATGTCCATTTGTGTATAGCATTTGTCTATGCCTAACTAAGGTGATTTAATAAAACAGGAAGGTCTTACTGCACTTCATAAGGCAATTATCGGTAAAAAAGAGGCTGTCATAAGCCATCTTTTACGAAAAGGTGCAAGTCCTCATGTCAAGGATAAGGTGACTAAAAATCCTTCATGCAGCATTCATAAACTGGTGACTGCATTCTGAAGTGTGCTTAAGCGTTTGTGTTTTTATGGTTATTGTAGGATGGAGCTACTCCACTTCATTATGCAGTTCACGTTGGTGCCAAGGAAACTGTGAAATTACTGATCAAGTATAAGGTTGATGTGAATGCTACAGATAATGTGAGTGATTAAAACATATTCATGAGTATGTTTTTTCAAGTTTTACTTGTCGCAATGGGTTACTAACATTTTTTTCTTTCAGGAAGGTTGGACACCTTTGCACATTGCCATTCAAAGCAGAAATAGAGATATATCAAAAATATTGTTAGTCAATGGTGCAGATAAGACAAGAAAAACTAAGGTATTTCTGTTTCACATTCTATAAAACTTATATTGCAATAATTTAAATGCAACACAGTAAACATGTGCCATTTTTATTCTGTTTATTCTTAGCATTGTTACCTATTCTTTGTTATGTTTTTTAATCCTTCTGAGCTATTCTAGTTGTTTCTGTTGCAAGTGTATGCATATGCACTTTCCTCCGGTTTCAAGTTTGTGTTGTTATAGGTAGAATTTGATGAACCCGGGTGCTTCCTTTGTATTATTAAGTACTCTTGTATTTAGTCAATGAGAACTTCAAGTTTGGTTACAACAACGAAGCCTAAAACTTTAAGACGGGTTAACTAAAGGATTTCTTCTTTTCCTTATGTAGAAGTTGATTGGTTGGTTATGTTTCAGGATGGAAAAACAGCACTGGATCTAAGCTTATGTTATGGGAAAGACTTCAAGTCTTATGACCTTGCCAAATTATTGAAGGTAGTTCCAGCTGACAGAGATCTATGACGTGCAAGACGCGACCGGCCAGAACAAGATTGAAGTTTCAATCGCCGGTGATCTGTTGTTGATTAGCACTCAAAACCTCTTAACATTCAGCCATTTTGGAAATGATCAAAGTTTTGATGGAATGATTCATTGTCTTCTACATCAATGGTTCTTAGGATTATTTTTTTTTGCAGCATAGCTCTAATTGACAACATAGTCCTATCAAAACCACACACATTGTCAATTGCAGTCACAATGCTGAGAAAATTAGTGAGTTATCTTAGATGACTGTTCAAGCCACTGTTATCTTTCTATATGTAGCATTATTTCAAAAAATTATGAATTATCTTATGGGTGCTTACATTTTCTATAATGAAGTACAGCAAATAGATGTTGTATAAATGTTCCTGTTTTAGGAAGTGTTGAAAATTGTTTATAAACTTAGATGGTAGATATTATTGATATTCGAGTCTTTTTTCTTTGTCTATCTATCTAAATTATGAAACTTTATAATTGGAGGCATTCATTAGCATCCTACACTTTTTTTTTTCTAGTCTCTGCAATACTTTTTTTCCATTTTTAATTTTCATTTGGAAAATATCAACTGACATCATTCAGTTTAAAGTTAAATTGGTTTTGTGAAGATAAATCCTTCAAAATAATCTTTAAATTTGATTGATATGTACTTATAAATATAACTGAATATTTTGTATTAATAGTTTTCGGAGGTACACTTGAAAAGTTGAGAATAGTAGAACAAAACATTCAAAATCTTAAAAAAGAAATATTCTAATTTGTAGATATTGGACATTACATCTCTAGTAAGTAGTAACAAGTGCAACATGGAGTCATAAGCTGGAATAATCTAAATAAGGTGTAAGGGTTTAAGGATTGAAATAAAGGAGGTTATGGGTTCAAGTTTCACCATAATAAATTTTAAAAAAAGTTATAAGATAGTTTAATCCTTATATAGAATGGTAGAAGAAGTCAAGTGAATGAGGTTGAATGTTCGAATATCATCCAGAACAAATACTACTATTTCTATTAGCAATAAGAATAGTCACCTTATTACAACATAAATATTGTAATTTTAATGAGTTGACGATTTGTTAATTGGTGACAACATAGGTACAAGACATTATCCAATCCCCCAGATGAAATCAAATAGGATAATGCCACGTTGGAAACAAGTATCTAATATTGACACTCTGAAACCACAAAATTTTCATGTGGCTATCTGTTGTTAGATTCTCTTGCATGTTGTTATTACATCATAGACCTTAACCAACACACAAATCTTCTTAAACAAAATAGTGAAAACACCATAAAGAGTGCAACATTTTAATTTCCTTCTTCATTTTCAACAAATGACAACTTCTTTGATGACCACTCTTCCTCAGTTCAGTGGCCTTAGACCCAAATTTTCACCAGGACCTGTCCAAAACTTGGTCAGCAATTTCATCCATTATATATATATATATATATATATTTTATCGGCAATTGTTAGTATATTAGTATTTTGTTATGGGTGAGACTTCACCTTCAACCTCATTCATTCTAGTAATTAAACTGCCTTATAACTCCCCTTTTTCGGTTGATGGTGGGACTCGAGCCCACAATCTCCTGCAGTCCATTCCTTAAGTATATAGATATGTAAATATATGATTTGAATATGGGATGTGATTATGAACTTTGGTTGGTTCATTGGGCAGGTTGCAGTCCAACCCATGAGGCGCAAGGGAAAGGGTGGTTTGGGAGTTCGCTGTGACTTTATTGGTTCACCCACTAATCTGGTAGGATCTCAACTTTTTAGATCAAATTCATTTTTTTATGTTCTTAATTTTGTTTATAGTGTAATATGTATGTATGTTTATATTTTAAGAGGATGAATAATAGATAATAGATAAATGCTAAATTGGTTTTAGAACATGCTAACATTCTTGTGAATTGTTGAGTGCATAATAGTAGGAAAAATTAGAAAGTTGTTAGTTTAGTTACTATGACAAAGGAAAATGCTTTGCCAACATTTATGCTCACAACTTTTTGACAACTTTAATTTTTATATGGCAGAGTATTTATATTATCAAATCTAAAGTTTTCAGAAAAAAATTGTCAAGCAAGTGTGAAAAACATGCTTTCAAGTTAATTGGGATCACTGAAAGTTGGTCAGAGTTGAGCAAAGCTGAACTTCAAAAAGCACTTTTTACAAACTTAAAATTGTACTTTTTTTTAACTATAATTATGTTAATATTGGACAAACTGAAACACCTCACTGTTGATTGAAAGAAAAAAATGAAAGTTGTAACATTATGCTTCTCTGGGAGCATGCATATAAAGGAAGAGTTTTGTAACTATCAAAACTGTAAACTAGCTAGTTGCAGGAATGCTCCTAATAACTAAAAGCTAACAACAGAAAACTAAAAAAACGGCAGCACAATGCACGAGCCTCTTACCTTGTTGGGTCTGGAAATGGTAGATATACGCAGTCTTACCCGTTATAGAAAGCTGTTATAGGAAAATAGATTATGTGCATGTGATGAGGTGTTTGTTATGTTGTGCAGATCATAGTGGCCTCTACAAGCCTGATGCTGTTCGCCGGAAGGTTTGGATTGGCTCCATCAGCAAACAGAAAAGCAACAGCAGGATTAAAGCTGGAGGTGAGGGACTCAGGGTTGCAAACTGGTGACCCAGCTGGGTTCACCCTTGCTGATACCTTGGCTTGTGGAACTGTTGGACACATCATTGGTGTTGGTGTTGTTCTTGGTCTTAAGAACATTGGTGCTATATAAAAAAAACAACCATAAGTTTCATGCATGATGTGTCTCTAAACTGTAATCTATGTTAATGTTCTTTGTTTTCATATCACTGAGACTGAATCTTTAGTCTTACTGAACCATTATCTTCAGCTACACTCTTTCCAACTTCAACATACACAAAATAGATATGTGATGATTGATGACAAAATAGTGAAATATTGCCCACAAGACACAATATTAAGCATTTCAGCTACAAAGTTATCAACCTAAATTAAGTACTTTCTTAATACTAAATAAACTACATGAAAACTCAAACTAAAAGAAGAAAAGTACACAAACTTTTGTTATGAGGATTTAACTTGTGAACTATAATGGCTAATGATTGGCTGGCCCTGACCTTGTTATTTTCTTAATTTTGTAATGGAAGACCTCCAACTTTTAGTAAAAGTAAATTGTGGAGAACAATTATAACAGTACATATATGATGTGCCAGTTTTAAAAATTATAATTTTGGATGTTTAAAATGCACCACCACATGTTTATGAAGAATTCATGAAAGATAATAAACATATTGCTCTTTTTTTTAGTACTACCAAGAGTATCTCCTCACCTTTTTAGGTAATGAACTAATCCCTTTCGAGGTTTATGGTTACCCCTCTAAACATATTGCTCTGAAGTTAAGAACACATTTCTTAGAAATCAGGAAGCATTAAAAAAAGTTATAACCATAAAAAAATCATATGTCAATCTTTTTTCCTTGTTGACAATCATTGAAATCGCTCTAAGAAATAATTTGGGTTTGTGGAAGAAAGGATTAATGTTTCTTATTCATATGTTGTGATGATGGGAAAGTTACCACCAGACTTTACTAGAACTGTTCGGCCTGTTAATGATCCACAATGAGTGTCATATTTTAATTGAATTGATTTAAATATTTAGTAACTAATAGTGAAATAGGATGATTTATCGAAAAAGGTTGTTACATATTATGGAACAAACTATATTGTGCCAATGTGAAAACAGGCATAAGAAGCCTAGCTTGAAATTAGATATATAGCTAGTGTCCATCTCAAATGTTAATGGCCTATATTCTGCTGTGTTGACATGGAAAACGAGTATAAAGAATAACACATTTCTCATCTCATGAAAAATAATTCAAATGAAGTCACATTTAAAGAATTTCTATAGAATCTGATGGGGTGGTACAAAGAAAGAAGACTACATTGTAAACTACAAAAATATAAACAGAAAATGAGAAATTTAATAACTGTACTTGAACTATGTAAATAAAGTTACAACGTCTCTGCGGTAGCCTCTGACAAGCAAAATCCTGGGTACATTCTCCAGCAACAGATCCATATACTCCATATAGAAATATGCCGGGTGGTTCAGTGGAGGTGGAGGCAGACTTACCAATACAACAGCAGCCATTCTTGAGTATCTCAAAATTGTCGAATTGAGCTTAAGTGTTGTGTAAAGAAACTTCTCGACCTGCTTCTCGTTCACTACCACGGTCTTACCATCTGCCATTAGAGGGGTAGTGTCTCTCTCTGCTGCAGCTTTCATTTGGGTCAAATAATCATCAATCCTTTGTTGAGCACTAGTAAAAGCTTCCATTGATTCGTCTTGCGGAGACCCACCATCTGTTTGTGCATCCCATTTCATGGTTATGACAAAGACTTCTGCTTGCATCCGAAGGTCATAAAGGAATTTTTTCACATCTGCTTTCAGCCCCTCTGCATCTGCATCCTCTTCTGCAATACAGAATACCTGAATCTTGCAACTTTCAAAGCTCTTCTTGGTAAGAAGCAGCTGAGAGAGAAGCAGCATGAGACCACCATCTCTAACAATCCAATACAAATCAATTGTTCCATACTGTTTCTGGTACTCATTAGGCCATTCATCAAGACCCTTCACTATAACTACTGCCTTGTTAGCAACAATGCAGTCATTGATTATCCCGACAAAGGTGGCAGGGATTTCTGTCAAGTTCTCCCGACGCCAGATTTCTGGGTAACGCATCACCACAATGTTCGGCTTGAGATTGCCAAGGCCCATTGTCTGAATGATGCCTCGAAAGCCTTCAGACATATTAGGGGCTACAACAATCTCAGCTACACCTTCACAATTCTTGTAATCAATGTAGGTACTGAGTTGTTTACATGCAGCCTTGGCATCTTCAGCGCATTCATGATAGTCCCCATCTAATATAGAGACAAATATGGACATTCCTCGACCTTTCTTTTTCATACAGTTAGCAAAATCTGCAAGTTTGGGATGGCAGGGAACATTTTCTGGCAGTTTGCCCCAGGGTCGGCAAAATACTAATGGAATTGGGTACCAATTCTTTGGGTGCACTTGGTTTGCTACAAATACAATGGCAAATAATCAGCAGACAATGAACTAACCATGCAATGACGCCAAAATAAAAAATGTTACTAGTTTGTATTGGAAAAATGAACTGGAAAGTACATACCTCCCAGTGACCGAAGGCTACGAAGTGCTAGTTGGAAATAAGCACTTTTGAAGCCATCTCCCCAGTCCCCAGCCTTTCCCTTGATGCCCACATACTTATATATAAGGCTTGCAAGGGCCAAAGACACAACAGTGAATGACCAAGAAATCAGGAACATTATCACTGCACCGGAAACAAGTTATTTGATTATGGCAAATTTAAACTTACTGTGAAAACAACACATACCTACACAGCAGCAGAAGTAAACATCTAATGCTTAATAGCAAACTATGTTTATGGATTATTCATACTTAATTCTTCCAAATAACCACAGTATGGACTATGGAAGCTGAATAACATGCTATCATGGCTATGGCTTTGACAGTGTGTGCTTATATGGCCGAAGCAATTACTACAAGAACTAATGTTTGGATAAAAGGATTTTTTACAAGTTAAGGGCATAGTTTTAATCTTCCTCTTCATTAGCCAAAGGGTTTTAAGGGTATGTCTTGGCACAACACTAAGGTTGCTGCCTTGTGACTTAGAGGTCACGGATCAGGGTTTATGTCCTAGAAACAACCTCTCTATTTGCGGGGTAAAACTGCATACATTTACAATCCTTATACCCTGCCAAGTGGCAATATCATGCACCGGACTGCCCTTTTTAAATGACAGGATTATCTATCATCCTAGTTGTTAACCCCAAGCTCTCATGGCAGAAAGCAGAGCAAAAGAAAGTCAAATAGCAAACATGTCATGAGATAATATATAAACAGGGAGATAAAGATAATATTAAAATAAATGGATGAGAAAAATTCACAGGAAGACAACATACCTACGCAAAGTAATGCTCCTACAAGAGACATACTCCAATGGTGAAATTTCCACCGAGGACGCCAACTAGGGGCATCGAGAAGATCAAGAAGGAAGCAGGATAAGTTGACACCAGTATAACATAGAAGGAAAAACATAGTTACAGTTGGAGTGATAAGATCCAGATTCCCAATAATGACACACCCAATACATAGAAAAGCCGTGAAAAAGGTAGCAGCATGAGGCTCACTGCTATCTGTAGTTTTGAAGTAGTTCAAAATAGGTAAAATATCATCATTGGCTATTGCAGCAAGCAGACGTGGGGCACCAGTCAGGCTCTGAAGAGCAGCACCCATGGTTGAAAGAATAATACCAATTTTAATTAATGAAGGAAAAGGCCAGGCTATTGTAGCTGTAAGTAGCCTGCATAAAAGCTCCATACCAAAATGAAACCAGTGAATAGAAATTCATTCAATATTTCAGATAATATCTATTATATGGGCAATCCCCCCTGCCCCCGCGCAAAAAAGAAAAATAAACAATGAATTTATGACTAAAATACCACGGAGAACATATTTGCACAGTAATCTGAAAGATTGTGGCACAAGTTTAGTACCAAATAAACTCCAAAGGAAACAGAAAAGTGGATCAAAAGGGCTTCATACATGCATGTTTTTTAATGGATTTCTTTAGTGCACATTAAGAGGGACAAGGTTTTCTGTAATCATCCTTGAACTTTCTCCTTTTATCCTTTTCTGTTTCCTGTTAGGAGTATTCCCAATCTTTCTGTTCTATTTTTCTCAACATCTTCAGGAAATTCTTTTTTTTTTATCAAGAAAAAACTATGCAAAGAACTTTTTGACCAAAAATTACCTGTCTGTTAAAAGCTTCTCTCTGCTGGCAACAGCACCAAACAAAACCACAGAAACAAGGTACATAGCAGAAGTTACAACAGTAGCAGCTAATGTTCCAACAGGAATTGATCGCTGAGTATCTTTCAGGGAGGATGATCGATTAGAACCTGCCATTATTCCTGTCACAGCTGGGAAAAAAAGACCTACCAATGAACTGGTGAAAAAAGTATGTCAGAAAATTTGGAAAATCATATTTCAATATCATAAACAAGCAAAATTTTATACAAATTGGTTCCATAGGCACCCACACTAATGTGAATGAGGTGTTTTAACTTCTATGGACAACAGGCAAAGTGATAAAATTCACCCTAACTCTTTCTCCACAAGAATTATTATGTGCACAAGAATCCACAACTGTGGGACACAAATCTGGTGACAACTGGGACACCCATGCAATGGGCCGCCCTTTTTTCGCTATTTATATCTGAAGCGTTAACCCTTATGAAAAACAAGTTACTCTAAATGGTCCCAGAAAACAGGGCTTTGCAAGAACACTACAATACTATAATGGTGATTGGTGACTAACAATATACGTTAAAAAACTACAAACTTAATGTAAGACACAAACAACAAAACCAAGAATGTAAATTTACCCCAAATAAGAGAAGTACATAAATAAATAGTACAGGACAGGGCTTTCTAAGGAAAAACATGATAAAGAAAGTCATGGGTTCAAATCTTGGAAACAATCTCTTTGCTTGAGAGGGTGAGACTACACATATCTACTCTCCCCAAACTCCACTAGGTAGGAGCCTCATGCACTTGGTCACCCTTTTATGAAAGAAGAAATTCATTATGATGAAAAGAACAATATTTCTAAAAGGACATTGGGATTAAGGCTTGGTTATTGTTGTTGAAAAGAACATTTCTAAAATTAGGAGGATAAGTGATCCTCACCAAAGAAAGAAGACAAACAAAAAGAAAAAAACATCAATGATGCAAAGTTGTCAATCTCTCAACATTAGAAAGGAGAATTAATAGCAATATCATGCTTGGAGTAAAACTAGCAACTTTTACACCACATAAGGGTTATTTTGAGAGTTGGATTTTTGAGGAGAAAGAAGGGAAAGGGATACACACTTGTGAGATGACTTCCAAGCCTTCCCTTTCCATTCATTCCCCTCCAAAATCCAACTCCCATACTAACCCTAACGGGTTCCTACAAAGTACAAACCATGGGAATAAGGAAATATCGTCTGATATTAAGTCTACAAGTATAACTTCCTTGAAACCAGAAGTCAACATTAAACAGCAAAAACTCCAAACATAGCACCTCACTGTTATGCTTAGAACAATACTGGCACAATACTGCCACTACACATCTGATGTCAAACCTAAGAAAAAAATAGCACAAATTCAAAGCACTTGTCCCAAATGCACCACCAACTTCCATCAAGGCATGTTATGCCTAGAACAACACTGGCACTACGAACCTGATGTCAATTGTCATGACATTCCTTTACCACTAATAAATCATAGAAGTGGCCTCTCCTGCTACCAACAATTATTCAAATGGTGACTCACTTCCCATGGATGCATCATATATTGGTCAATTAAGTTACGGTTGACGATCATTTGGATGGTGCCTTATGTTGGTTAAGACTCACTAAACCAACTCGTTACTCTAGATGCGGTGGCCTCGGGTCTTTGTCCCAAATGCATTCGCCATGTCTCCGTCCAAGATGCTCCACCCTCGGCTCTTTATCCCATACGCACTAGCCTCGTCTTTCTCCTAGAAGCAATTGCACCCTTTGTTTTAATTACAAAGATTTTAGGTCTCAGCATTATTGCTTGAAGCTTCCAAATGGAGTTTTGGAAAGTTCGAACTTTGTTGTGCTTGATTGCATGCCAAGAAACTTCTATCAAGTTGATGATCATTCCAGATGTCTTGCCAAGTTACCTTTCCAGTCCTTATGGCATCCCTAACTTGTCATCCAAGTTCCAACCAATGTTTATGTGGAACTTAGTATTTATTTATCTAATTTTTAAGTTATAATTTGCATCTAGGTGTTAAAATATATGAAAAGTATCTCATAATATCATTTTTACATTTGAACATAGTTTAGAGTGTCCCAGGTGATCTCTAAGGATTCATTTGGTATTTATATTCACTGATTTGTTTCCTTATTTTATTTAATTAGGACTAGGATTCTACTATTAATATAAATAGGACAATAAAATTTAAACTTACTCCCCATCCTAGCCATCAATTCTATAGATATCTAATGATTTAGATCTATTCACTAATTGAAACCATTGGATTTCCCTAGAATTGATGGCTAGGATAAAGAGTAAGTTCTTGGAGTAAGTGGATCCCTCCTCTTAAATGTATATTAGTATTAGCTGATTCATAGCTTTTCCTATTTATTATAATTAGCAATTATATGGGGAATAACTTCCCTCATTCTTCTTTAATCTCCAAGTGTGTATAAATCATCCTTTGTATTATTGTAAAAAGACAGAAATAAATCAGATTTCCGCAAATATCGATCTCGTTATTTTAGTAGTCCCTATCATCTCTCTTCCTCCTTCCGTACTAGGACCCTCCAATTCAACAAAGAGAAAACATTGGAAATTGCAGAGCGATTCTTCTTAATCCTAGAATCACCAGCCAACAGGAGTGGTTCAATCTCGCAAATGGTGTACAGCTCCAAGCAACTAGCGATTGATGTCACAGAAGAGTTATATTCATCAACAAGCCCATAGAGGATAACAGCAGCATGCTCTTTCGATGAAATTAGGTGCCCAATCAAAACCAATGAATCAATTGATGCATTGATTCATATCAAATGTTTTGAAACAGATTTAGTACCTTTCTTCGTATTTTGGAGTTCAGAACAAACTTGATGAATTTTGCATGACTAAAATTGAAAATAGGCATGAATCACATCCCACAATTGCAATGAATGAATGAAACCTTAAACTCAGGTCTGAAGATTGTGTGATAGCAATGAACACAACCATGAGGACAACTATTTATCCCGTTGTTCCTGTAAAAGTAACTAACTAGTAGGTGGATTGTTCTTGTTATAGTAGGTGGATTGTTCTTGCTGTTATAGTAGGTAGATTGTTCTTGCTGTTATAGTAGGTGGATTGTTCTTGTTGTTATAGTAGGTGGATAGCTTCTCTACTATGCCAATAGTTAGTTTTTGATAACTAACACTATATTTTTAAACTAGCAGAATTGTCTAATTCTCTAGTAGTTCCCAATCAAGCTACTTATCATATAGATTTCATCAACATTGTGACTAACTTGCAAGAAATCTCTAGGTTTTCAATGAACTTCTGCATGCAATAACCTCTGATTTAACTCAATCTAATGGCTCCAAATGAGAAAGATGTTTTATTTTCATGGAGATCCTATGAGAAAAAGTAACAATGTTCAAGGAAGGAAGAGAAGATTCCAAAGATGGATCCAATGAATTATCCATGGTATCAAATAGAGAAAACCGATGAAGCCTCTTTTTGTAACGTTTGGATTGAACAGATAAAAATCAAAGAAGCTCTGTGGTGTTTGGACTTCTGATAAACAAGCTTTTTTATACCAATTCAGGAGTCTAGGGATCTGAGGAAGTGAGAATCTAAGATAAAATGAGAGAAGACAGGGAGACCAAGAAGAAAGTGACCCTGGGAATTTATGACTGAAAATTTATACATAGGGTCTCAAACATTATGTCAAACTGAACCTAAGATATTCTAACTGTATAAAGTGGAATATTCTTCTCTAAACAACATTATCATAATGCAGCATACTCTAATAATACTTGAAGAAGTCCCAACACCAGAGTTGAAAATATTTGGATAAAAAGTTATTTATTGAAATCATTTCCAAAGGCTCCCAATGGGAACGGAGTGCATAAGAATCTCAGAACACTATCTAGAGCATGGACTACTTGTTAAATCAGACACAATATCAGATTCAGCCTAATGACCTCATGTCGTTGCAATGTTTGCTTTGATTTCATAAAGCATTTAGGTCAATTGTCTCATGTAAAAGGGTTTCGCCCACACAAATTATTCACTGACAGGGTAAAACCCAAAGGCTATAGATATCGAGGCTTCTTGCCTATCATTGAAAGGCTAAATAGTATATTAGAAGGGATTTGAATATAAGAAAATGAGAAAAGGCTATGGCGTCTTACTTGAAATCCCAGGTTACAGAGCCATCAGTTTCTGGAATTCCAGCAGCATTAGTTTTTTGATAATCAGAATTCCAATTTTCTTTAATTGTCTCCAAACTCAACCCAGTAACTCCCTCTGAAACAAATATAGTAAAAACAATATGAAAAAAATAAAGTCATTACATTATACATGTATAATAGAAATTGTTCATTTTTTTAAAGAAAAAAGTTTCAATATCCAGCATGAAGTGTAAAAGCAACGTGAGCTGTACATATTAACAAGCAGTCAATTGTACCGATCTTATTAACTAACTTTCCATAGTTCCCTTTTCTTCAGCTTTGTTATGTTTTTCTTATCTGTCCCATCTATTATTATACTTTTTCCTTCTATCCTCTATTAAAAAAAATTCACCCCTAGCCCACAAAAGGAACAATGTCCTATTTGGCATTGCTTTCCAAACAAAGAGAGCACCATTGAACAATAGAGGGACTCTAACTATCTCTCTGTCACTCCAATTTCTTTCAAAGTGGAAATTCCAACTAAAATAAAAGCCTTGAAATTGTTTAAAAAACTAATCGCTGATATAATAGGCAAATTAATCAAGGTTAAGACATGAAAGAGGAGAGTAGAACCCGCTAGAAAGAAAGGTTCCCAAACATTCTCCAAAAATCTGATACAAGTACCATCATCAGAACCAAGGAAACCATACAATGAATTGCACTCCTTAGGAACTAAACTTTGAAGCCCTAGAATGAGTTGCACAAATCATTGGATTGGTATCCTCTATTCTGTTCTAAACCATAAAGTGAATTACTTGGGGCCAAAAAGCTTAAGTCAGTACAGGGAAAGACCGGAAAACTGTAATGTACACCAAAGCAATATTTCCAGACATCAAATTCCAAAACCCTTTCATTATTACCCTATCAGATAACCTGTCGACTCCCAACTAACATGGCGGCCTCTTCTCTTATCACCCAACCAAATCAAAGAAAACCCCTCATAGTTTTTGCTATCGTTTGAGTCAGTCCCTCCAGTCCCTCATGATTTTTGTTTATTAATTTTCTTAAAACCAGTTAAATACGTTAATAAGAACATTGATTTATATCTCCTAATTTCAAAAATATGACTGGCCAAGTGTACCAAAGAGGCAACAAAATTCAGCATGACCAGATGCTTAAAGTGTAATGAGTCCCTAAAAGGCCAAGTAAGAACCTCTGGGCTTTTACTCTGACTCACTTAACTATGTGAGAAGAAACACTGCTTTAAACTCACTGAATAATCGGTACTAGATTCCAACATCGACATCAACAATCAAATTTAAAAAATTATCAATTTCTGTTAACTTTTTCCTTTTTTATCAAAGAAAAATATAAATTTCTATATTATATATGAGAACAATACTAATTCCATTGAAGGTCACAGTTCAAGATCCTTTTCTCATGGATGTCTAACCTGTCTGTTGGGGCCTTTAGTTTTATTATTATTCTCTTCTTTCTTCTTCTTATTATAATAGCGCAGATCTGAACATTAACCATTTCTATTCCTTTTCCTACAAGCTTCACAAGTCAATTACAAAGCTATGGCCTATGGTGTCTAAATACAATTTATCTTCAAAACAGATGTAAGTGAGCCTAGACTGAGTCACAGCTTTCTCTACAAACAATGTTATTAATCCTTGCAGCAAGTGGGTGCAAGTGAAGTATCCTTATAATATTGTTTAAATTTAGCAGCATAAAATATTGAGACCAAATATTTCAACATCCATCATGCTAAAATTAAAAGTGTTTTTTGTTCTTTTTAGAAAGTTCATATTGTGGAATGTTTTCACTCTAATGAAAACTAGAAAAACAATTTATCCTAAAAATCAACGGAGTTTTGGCAGTTTGGAGTTTATCGGAAGAATAGCCTACATGTGAAGGGAACAGGATGAAGCTAATGCATGGATCCTCTACCAAACAAAGTGTTTGCAGAAGGACAAGTCAACAGTGGTAAATAGGGTAAAAGGAACATAGAGCAGATAACAAACCTGCAGGATGATCCTTTCTAGCCAAAATAACTCCCAAAAATATGCAGATCAATGAGAACAAAACGGGTATGAGAAAAGCAGGTGCAACTCGATTTATCATCTTTACCCCTCCAAAGACAATAAAACATAAAATAATAGTCACAACAATCCCATAAATTTGCAGATCATGAGAGCTTGGACTCTGTATTGGCTGCGCGACTGCGGTTCCATTAACTTGTGAGACAGTCTCTGCACTTGCAACAAAGTAATCATTAAATGACCAATTGCTCACTTCAAACATGCCAAGTATACTAACAATTGATGCTAAAGAAATTATAAAAAATGCATGTAAGAAAATCACTTATGAAGGTATTCCAGTCAATATAAAAATAGAACATGACTTTTCTCCCTTTTTCATTTGATCAATGGGGATTGAATAGCCTTTTTCATCTGATCAATGGGAATTGAGTCGCATAAAGAGACCAGGCCATCCCAAATTACAGTCACCAAGGAAAAATTTGAAGACAAAAGGCATCTTAGTTTGATGGCCTTTTTGAACATTTATCTTTATCACTTGAAAAGGAGACACCTCCTTTGCCCTGTCATCTTTTCTTTCTCCAATCCATCTCTAGTTCTATTTTATTTTGAAAACGGAAATGTTCTCCCATAACTACTAAAACTTTTTTTCTTAATGTTAGAGTAATTACCTAGAGAGAGAATAGACTCCGAACTAAATTATTAATCAGGTAAACAAAGTTTATCTTCTTTCATTTGAGATATAAGTTTATATAATATTACAACCCCACTTTCCCAAAACTGTATACCAAGTTTCTTGAGGTGAAATTTATTTGCCGAACTAATTACTTATGACTGTTGAAACAGATATCTGTCAAAAGCACAAAACAACAACCCTCTGGAACTGCGAAAAAATATGCTTGCATTTAAAATAATAAAAAGATAAGATACAACAGTTCCAAAAAAACTGTTACTAGACTCATTACCTTTAAAAATCCCAGCAGCAGGAACTGCTTTCAAAAATGTTTCCACAGCTCCCAATACGTAACTAGACAAAAAAGAAACAGAAAAAGAACTCAGACTTCACTTGTGGTGCACATTAAGCTATGAGGCAAGACTTGATCCATCGTCCTCCTAGGCTGATGCTGTTTAAAGTTTTCCGTTTATATTTTTTTAAATCATGTTACGCACTTACAGTGCTCCAGCAACTGCATTCCCAAGGAAGAAGCATAAACCAATGCTAACACCAACTTCTGGACCAAGGGCGCGACCAATGAGATAATATGGTCCCCCACCCTACACAAAAAACAACCATATCTACGAATCAACGATGCAGACAAGATAAAGCTAAAAGAGAAGATGGACAAACATAAAAATAATATACAAAATCTCAATGAACATACAAGGATGTTTCCTGATTTACCTTGAATAATTTGTTTCTAAAGTATGCCTTTTACTCAAAATCTCAATATATACCAGCGATAGCTTTTTTGTAGATAGTAATGAGCACGAAAATTTAATACCTATCTCCGAACAGAAATTGTCACTACTGGACAAAGATCTACATCAGACACAACTTGAAAACTAAAACATGAAATACCACTCAAGATTTGTTTTTGTTTACAGAGAATGGTAACCTATGTCCATATCTATATGTATATCTATATATAAAAGTAATTGTCTGCTGACTTTTGCCATGTGGAAGTTGACTATATCATTTTGTTTTGACATCTGGCATTTATAGAATTTGTCACATGGAATGATTAGTGCAATTAGCCATGATTTAAAATTTCTCACTCTTATTGGACCAAAGTACAAATTTCTCACTCTTATTAATAGCTGTTTTTGTTCTAGCATCCACTTTCAACTTTTAATACTCCCACTGACATTTTCTTTCAAATTATTTATTAAATTCCCAATATTTCTAAATTATAAATTTCTTATTATGTACTATATTCCTATTTATACATTACATTAAGGATATATTTTTTGAAAATAGACAAATTTATTTTTCATTGTTTTAATTTTTTATTTAAATATCTCAAATATTAAATACTTTTTCAATATTTCCTTGCATCACAAGATGAGATATGCTAGTATAGGGTAAAGCCACATTGATAGGACAAGAAGCTGGCAAAGTATTACGTTATGCAAACATGTATAAACATTTAGTAAACAAATTTTACTTCCACAGTATTTTTACTTCAACTGAAATCAAAGATAATATAAATAGGATAACAAGCTGATAAGTGATAAACTATTATTGTACTCATTGTTTGGTAAAAACCTGTGTAAACATGTCAAATTATAATCCATTGCACGAGGCTCCCACTTAGTTGGGTTTGGGGAGGGTAAATAAGCACAACATTACCCTCACAGGCAAAGAGGACCTACACAAGGACTTCCGAGGAAATCACTCATCCTGGTGCAACACGAGGACTCCCCAGTGTAAACATGTAAGGCAAACAATTTAACTTACAGAAAAATGTTTTTTCCTCAATTGTAACCTAAGACGGCCAATGATGTCTAGGTAGATTGGTGTGGTGGTCTCAATGGCAGCGGTACATGCCCGCTCAGACATATTCTCTAGACTTAGCCCCAAGAGAGCCCGCACAACAGGACCTATATTTTTAAAAGGTTAAATCTCATAGCCAAGTTAACTAAATTGGGCCAGAATATTAAATGTGAAGACCGACATCATCCGGGTACCAAAACAGTGACCTTTTACAACATGCTTCTATGATTCTACCCCATCTGGAGTGACTCTGTCTGGTCAACAGGGTGCTTCCAGTGCGTTCACATAGGATATGCTCAGGTTCAACTTTATTTGATGTAAATAGAGACCCCTAGTCCCCTAAACATTAAACACTCAAGCATTGCCTGATCAATCAACTGTACTGACCTCATAACTTGAGAAAGACATGACAGCAAACTCTTTTTTCAAATTAACTACTTAATATAGTTTAAATAACTTGTGGAATTGTCCAAAATAAAATTAAAGATAGCATGTTACCTTCATGGCACCATTGGTTGCAATAGCACTCAATGATATTGAAGTAAGGAAAGTGCATATGCCACATAATGCAACAAGCAACAATGATCCTCCTATGCCTGCCATACCAACAATCCTACAACAAAAACAATTATGGAGAAGAAAAAATCTAAATTTTGGTTAGTTAATGATGGCAAAGCAATCCAGTTCAGTCAAATGCAAAAACTGAAGGAGACCAAAACAAAAATTATGATAGTTATTATATTACATTTACTTTACTAATATTAAGTCTACTTGGAAATGATTATTATATTTAAAAAACTCTAAAACCACAAGAACTTAAAAAACAAAAACTAAAAACAAGAACCATGCAACAAAGCAAGCCAATCTATCTGGACATCTATTCAGAGACACCTTCCCTAAACACCACAAAGAAGCTATACTTTGTCTCATGAACTCTACAGACAACCAACCAAGGTTATCAAATCGCAACTCAGATCGTGAATATTAGACTACTTTTGTAATTGTAAATCATAAATTGTTAGATTCATGAACATAATGAAAATATATTATTTAATTGATGCTTATAAAAAATCATTTAAATGATACTATGAATGTGCTCACTGAATATAAAATTATCCATGACACTTCAGTTTACAACTTTAGCTTTAAGGAAGGTTGTTCCTTGACAATAGTAAACAAATAAGAACAACACCTGGGTAAAGGGAAGAACCAACGCTGAACAAGAACCAATTGATGATTCTTAAATTTCCCATTAGAATCATATATTGCATCATCTGTAGAATGCAACTGATAACACCTTATATTTATTCTCATTAATTTCGATCAACTAGATTTTCCAGTCAGCTATGTATACAACAATAATCAAGCTTTAATGCCACTAGGTGGGGTCAGCTACATAGATCGAACGACGTCACGGTGCTCTATCATAAATCATATTCATTGACAAAACATTGATCTCTAAGTCTTTCTTAATCATTTCGCCTATGATTTTTCTTGGCCTCCTTCTTCCTCTAGGAATTGGACTAACCTTCATTTGATCTACTCTCATTACAGGGATTCTACCGATCTTCTCCACACATATCCAAACCACCTAAGACGTGATTCTACCATCTTTTCCACAATAGGAGTTACTCTAACTTTCTCCCTAATGCATTCACTTCTAACCCTTTCATGTCTAAGCATCTGAAACATTGGAACATTAGAAGTTTTGGAAGCTTACACTGCACCAAAAAGCCTATGAACCAAATAGGTAATTATTTAGGCTAGTCTCCTATTTAGTAGAGGATTAAAGGAAGTTCAAATAAGTTATTAAATATTCACAAATAACTTTTACTTAAAGAAATCCCTTATAAACATGTTAAAAAAGTATTCATTTAAGTATTTTGGGACTAAGTGAAATAGTCAACAGAGATTATGAAAACTAGCATTTGGTCGGTATTTTCAACATATTCCACAAGATTTAAATCTCAATTTCAAACTATTCCTAGAGTGACTTACAGTTTTCCAGTGAATGAACGTTTGATTATAATAGGTATTAGGTGTCACATAAAGAAGTTTGACTTGTCACATTTTGAATCTAAATTGTTGTTAAGTTGTACTCAGATGTTGTTATGATATTTGAGTAGTTAAAAGTTGATTTGTTTTCAAATATAAATAATGACAACCTAACATTCAAATATTTGTTTCCGGAAATCCCTGAATGAACTACAATTTGAGGTCAGATTAAAGCATTTAAGTTACCAAGAGAAACGAATGTAGTAGATGATGCCCAAAATGCTCTGTAAACAAGGAATGAATACACCCATCATTGTACCCATTTTGTCAGACTGCAAAATAAAATGAACTTGTTATGTCAAGGGAAAAAAATGTAAGTCCAAAATCAGATCATAGTAAATGTGACTTAAAACAATAATGCTTTTGCATTCACAATGACAAAGCAAAATATAACCAATATTATATTAAATCATCAAAGAGGGTGTGATCAATTGCAACTGAACATCGGATGATAGCAGACATTACTTTCATACAAACAACTTACCTCAACCCCATAGGCAATAAAAGTTACAAAATAGTGTAGAAGTATATATTTTTGAGTGCATGAGGGGACATATCAGGTAAGAAGATAAGTTTAATTTGGAAAATGAGCATAGCAAGTCATGACCACCGAATCATACTTGTGTAATTAGGGACTAAAATATAATACCATTCACTTTCTATCTCTTTCAATTATTTTTCAGAGATTGTGAATTCTAAAATATCATCACAAAAGTTGGGATTCCTCTTTTATTTATTTTTCAAAATAAATACATAAAACAGAATATGTTCTCGTTGGAGGGTTTTTTCCCAATTTCTTATTTTGGTAAAGTCAAACCATAAAGACATACAACATATTCATCAATGACTATATTTGAAAATATCATTGTTATTGACAGAAGCAAATAGGATACAATTAAAAGGAAGTGAACTTATACTTGAGAAATTAGCATACCTGCCCAGCAATGATGGGAATATCCTCACCATCTCTAGGACTAGATGGTGGTGCAACTTGCTCACCAGTCATGCTGAAGATGGACATGATATCGTTAATAAAAAATTGCGTTAAAATTAGGAAACCAAGAAAAAGTTCCCAGACTAATATAAAATTTGACAATCACTATTGATCTAGTGCACCATTCCACTGTAAGAAAATATTAGAAGGGTAAGATCAATGGTGCAGTGATTGAACACAAACCATGAAAAACAGTGGTTAATAAAGTTAAAGGCTGCCAGCACCTAACTGCTTAAGAGTAACATCAGTTTACAGTAACAAGTCACATACCTTTTGAGACCAAGAATGTTGACAAGAGAATCGAAACCAAATAATTCTAGTTTGGATTCTTGTTGGGTTCCATTAGGCTGTTTTTGACGAGGAGCAATCCCGTCTTTGGCATCAGAACTCCCATTCACACCTTGACCTACATTTATTTTTCTGACACAATATAAACATGGTCAATAAAAACATTTTTCATTGTTCAATGGATTTAATTTAGATGTACTGTATGTATTTTGCACTGCCATCCAACCATTTACTACCATGTCATTCAAAATATTCAACTCACCATAACTAACTCAAAAGTCACACACATATAGCAATAGAGTTTTAAATTTCTGCCTGCAACTACTATTAAAAATGGTCGGCCCAATGCACGATGCTCACACTTAGTGGGGTCTGGGAAGGGTTAGATGTACATAGCCTTATTCCTGCAAATGAAGAGGTTGTTTCTAGGATTTGAACCTGTAACTTCATGGTCACTAAGCAACAACCCTTACTGTTACACCAAACTCACCTTCTCGCCTGCAACTACTATTGAGGCCACGATATTATGATTTAGTTAAGTTGCATCACTGTACAGTAAGATATGAATGGTTGTGGGTATAAAAACCTTTCTGAGTATGGTACTGATTCCATCAACTCAATCATAAGCCACTAATTACACTAGTATTCTTTCAACATCAAGTCCAATAGCACTTCATTACAATATAACAAAAATTAACAAAAAAATCAAATTTCAATAGCAAATGAAATTACTGCAATGGCAAAAGATGCATTTTAAGAACCTTCACAGTCACACATTGTAAAAGAACTAACAAACAGAAAACATAAAGAGAAAGGTAATGAGAGAAACTAAATGTTTGTAATTTTATTTCTTGATTGAATATGAACAAGCTATCCCCTTTATATAATCCAGGGGAAGCATTACAAGAGAGAATGAGAATGGGAAGTAACGTGAACAACAAGTTACTTCCCCTAACTAACTATTTCTGTTAACACAGAAACAGAACAACTATCAAATAAAACTGATTCAGTAACAACCATACTGAATCAGTCCATAAACTAAGACTTTAAGTCTTATACTCTAATATACCCCCCTGAAACCTAGGGTGACTGATTAGAGAATCTAAATCAGTGACTTTAAGTTGTTTCCTTAACAATAAAAACCTTGCAGTGGCCAAAGGCTTTGTAAGGACATCTGCTGTTTGAAACTCAGATGGAACATGTTTAACTAGGAGAGTTTTGGCATGAATTTTGTCTCTCACAAAGAAGAGATCAAGCTCTATGTGCTTGGTTCTGCTGTGAAGAACAGGATTATGTGCCATTGCTACTGTACTTAGGTTATCACACAAAATCAGAGGAGTTTGATGAGGAATCTTGAGTTCAGAAAGAAGGGACTCAACCCAAATCATCTCCTGAGCAGCTAGGGCAAGGCTCCTGTACTCAGCTTCTGTGCTGGATCTGGACACTGTCTGTTGCTTTTTAGACCACCATGTAATGACATTAGGACCCATAAAAAGACAAGCCCCTGAGATGGACTTCCTATCATCAGGATCAGAGGCCCAATCTGCATCACATAGGCAAGTGAGAGTAATAGGAACAGAGGAAACAGTGGATGCTGTCTTGAGATGAATGCCATAGGAAATTGTCCCTTTGATATACCTAAGTATCCTCTTAACTGCCACCCAATGCTGATCCAGAGGATTACTCATAAATTGGCAAACTTTGTTAACACAAAAGGCCAAATCAGGTCTAGTTATGGTGGCATACTGAAGAGCACCAACAACTGACCTAAACAGTGAGGGATTTTCAAAGGCTTCTGTTCCAGTTTTAGAGAGTTTGCAAGTACTGGACATAGGATTAGCACTAGGTTTGGCACTGTCCATGTGAGCTTTGAGGAGCAAATCCTTGACATACTTGCTTTGAGAGAGAAAGAGAGAACCATCTGAAAGATGTTTGACCTCAATGCCTAAAAAATAATCCAATTTGCCTAGATTTTTGAGAGCAAAACTAGAACTGAGTTTGTTGATCAAGTGAGAGACTTCTGAACCAGAGGATCCAGTGATGATGATATCATCCACATATACCAAAACAAACAATTTTTGAGAACCAGATAT
>NC_032023.1:2482843-2585468 GCF_001865875.1 Lupinus angustifolius | reverse complement strand
GAGATGGTGCGAAGTTGGGCTCTTAGTTGTCTACTTCTAGCCTTGGTATGGGCATTGCAACAGGCTTTGAGTTCTTCCCATAATTGGTAAGATGAGGTGCAGCCAAGAACTCTTGGTTGTAATGACTCAGAAATTGAGTTGAGGATCCAGGAAAAAACTGTTTGATCTTGTTCTTCCCAGCTAAGAAAGGTAGGATTTTGAAGGTGATGATCTCTGTCAAGATCAGAGAGAAATCTAGGAGGAGGATCAGTGATGAGGACAAATCTGAGAGCCCTGTTTGATTTGAGAGCAGCTACCATGAACTGACTCCAAGTGAGGTAATTCTTCTCACAGAGTTTGATGGTGGGAATGGGTAGAGAAAGAGAAGGAGAAACTGTTTGTAGAGGTGCAGAAGCAGTTGGTGGAGAAGATGAAGGTGCAGGATCTGTGGCTGAGGCCATTAGGACGATTGATACCATGTAAAAGAATTAACAAACAGAAAACATAAAGAGAAAGGTAATGAGAGAAACTAAATGTTTGTAATTTTATTTCTTGATTGAATATGAACAAGCTATCCCCTTTATATAATCCAGGGGAAGCATTACAAGAGAGAATGAGAATGGGAAGTAACGTGAACAACAAGTTACTTCCCCTAACTAACTAACTAACTAACTGTTTCTGTTAACACAGAAACAGAACAACTATCAAATAAAACTGATTCAGTAACAACCATACTGAATCAGTCCATAAACTAAGACTTTAAGTCTTATACTCTAATACACATACAATAGCAATAGAGAAAATAGGTTATGAACTGATATTGTAAACATTTTTTACACTGTCAAAATATCATATATCATTCACGGTGTTAATACCCATTGACTCTTAAATAAAAACAATACACATAACTACATAAGCAATAAATGATGTTTACACCACCAATACAATGCATAGATATTAAACCATTGGTGAATGGAGTAAAAACCTTTACAAGGACTGTGCACCAAAATTCAACTCGAACTCAACAAAAACACAATCACACACATTATCTCACCTGCTCTAAACATTGAGAAGTTTTATCACAATTCACACCAAAGCTATCCATCCTGATTATGCCACTAATTCCATCGATTCAATCGTAAGTGCGACTAATAACACTCGAATTCATTCAACATCGAGTCCAATAGCACTCTCGTTAAAATACATAATAATAAGAGATTGAAATTTCAATATCAAATGTAATTACTGAAAACCTGAGATTAGGAGGTTGATCTGGAAACGCAGAAGCAGAAGATGATCCAGGATCGACGGGAGACATTTCGAGAACCGCACGATCGTTTGCCAACACAGGACGATATTTGCGAACGCGAAAACCGTCTTCTCCGCCACCTTCAACGTCAACATCCTCCATTTTCCGATCTAAATCAATAGATCCGACAAAAATGAACTTGAATCAGAAATCGGAGATAGAAAATGCAACAACAAATTATTGAGATCCAAGATTTGAAGCAATTATAGTCAATTAAATGAAATTATTATAGATACATACTCGATAAATGAAAAAATGGATGGTGTAAGATTGAGAAAGATGCGTCTATGAGAAGGAATGGGGAATGGAGAAAACGAAGGAAAGAAAGGTAAAAGGAAGCAGCGCGAGTTTGAAATGGAACTTAAAAAACGCAGAATGTGGAATATATATATACATATACATAGAATTCAATGCGTGAGTTTTTGTTCTAGCTTTCTTTTTTGGGTAGAAATCTACCTTTTCCAATAGTAAATTATTTAGATTTATTTACTCATTTAAATAATTGAAATTTCCTATAATCGATGAATGACTATGATAAGGAGTAAGTTTAAAAAACTTACTCAATAGTTGGATCTCTCCCCTCTTTTTTTAATTCAATTAATATTATATTTTTTTGGTTTCCTACATGTTCTCGCACTGAAGGTAATATTATCCGAGTCGGGAATATCTACATGTACGTAGGATAACTCTCCCAGCAGATATTTTTTTAATCCACATGACTCGAACTTGAGATTTTGCTTAAGGGAAATCAAGTATCACTTGAATCAACGTCCGTTGGTAATTAATATCATATTTGTTATAGACATTTATAATTTTTGTGAGGAAAAGGTAGATTCTCACATTAATGTACTAACTAAAAATATTTGTGACAACTCATTTTGAGAAAAAAGAGAAAGAAAATAGATGTGATTATTAATGTGGTGTGAATTAATACAAGAACAAAAAATAAAACAAAGAATTAATAAAAGGAAAAAATAAAATAGAGAATTAATAGAAGGAGAAAATAAAACAAATTGAGGAAGACATAATAATATAAAAATATAAAGAGCTAATCTTTTTTTATTTACGTGGATGTTTCCGCTAACAAGTATCACTGCTATAAATGAGTTTAGCTCCTTTCTAATATTGGAATATAAGTAGAATGGGATATTTTTAATTTTTTTATTAAAAAACTTCAAATCGTCTATGGTCTTTGCCACTTGTTGCAATCTTGTATAAAATCCGAGGATGCAAATTAAAATTTTAATTTCAACTTCACATGCATAATTGCAGCACCAACATAAATGAGAATGAATACTTATCCTATTTGGTATCCTCATTTAGTATTCAATAGTAGTGATAATCAATAAATGAGAGTGTGGTTACCAATATGAAATGAGTTTGATATAGATTCCAAAATCAAACTTATTTGTCGTTGGTTCAAGTGGTACATGTTTGATTCCCCTTAAGTAAGGTCTCGGGTTCGAGTCTTGTGGATACTGTTCTTGGTACTTCTACTTGGGATATTGATTGGATTGCTCGTAATGTACATCACGATTTTTGGGATTGGAACCAAACGGTGCAGACTATTTGTGAGAGGGAAATTTGTTGGCAGCGTCCAAATATTGGTACGATTAAAATCAATGTTGATGGGAGTTGCATTCGAAGTTCTCTTGTAATGGGTGGTGGTGGTGTTATTCGGGACCATGTAGGTCAATGGTTGTCTGGTTTTTCAGCTAACTTTGGTGTTGGATCAGCTATTTTAGTGGAGCTTTTGGCTATAGATCGGGGTCTGAAACTTGCTTGGGAATTGGGTTTTAAAAAGGTCTGTCTGGAAAGTGATTGTCTCGAGGCGGTCCATCTTCTTTCAAGTGGTATTTATATTCGACATCAACAAATATTGAAGGTTGTCTCAGTTGTCCGTTATTGGTTATCTCGGGAATAGATAGTGGAGGTTGATTTTGTTGTTTGTGAGGCTAATCATATGGCTGATTTCATGGCAATGATTGGATCGCACTCTTCAGATAAACTCAGGATCTAGAGCATCATCCCTACCGACTGTCACATGTATGTGGTTCATGACCATCATTCCCTTAGCTAAGTTCTTCTTTTGTTTTATTATTTTTTTCCTCTTAATTCCATTGTACCAAAAAAAACCGTATCTCCAATATTCATCTTTTCCCTATCATAAGATAATACTCTATGAAACCAAAAAATAATAATTAAAACTCAATTATTATTGTGTAAATGACTATTAGTATTTTAATTATTTTAATATATTTCATTAAAAAGAAGACATGTATCGAAATAAATAAATAGAGATAATATTTATTTTGGTTCTTATAAATTTTGAAAGACCTAAATAGGTCTTTACTTAAATAAATATAAGTAAAGATATTACAATACCATATCTAAAATTTGTTTGCAAAAGTATTAATGGTTGTTTTAATCATTTTAAATAGAGTATAAAAATACATGACTACGTATTTGAAAAATAGGTGAATTGGTTATCATACCAGTATGGTACAAATGTACAATAATTATATACTCATATAATCATGTTGGTCAATATTAGCGAAAGTCAGTCATATGATAAGTGTGAAATTATACTATATTTGTATTGCACTTAACTTGCATTTTTGGACATAGTTATGACTTTAGGATTGTTTTTAGCTTTTATTTCTCTTTGTTCAGGTTGAGCGGGTGTTTTTAACTATGTTGAGCAATTTGGATGGATTAAAGCAAAAAAGAGTAGAGATTGGATGCAAGAAGATTGAATTAAGTGTTGAGGTTATGCGAATAACAATTGAAGGACCAAAAGAAGTCATAGATGTTATATTATATTCCTATTTTTTAGATTTGTTTTGTTGGGTTTAGCTTAATATTTTGTAATTAGGATAAATAAGGGTTCTCCCTCAAGGACATTACTTTTTCTACATTACAATTCTCTAATTTAGAATTTGGGATTCTCTTCCACATTATGAGTGAGTAATACCTTTTTGTTTCTAGGATTGGGGCTATGCCCTTTTACATTCAATAAATACTTGTTTTTACATCTATTTCATTGAGTGTTGTGATTTGAATCATTAAATTGGGTTTTATTCGTATGAGTTGTCTAGCCAACAAATTACACATCTTAGATACATTGGGGAAGGACCGAGAGGTGAACTCAACTATCCGACCATTCAGTTATTCAAACTAGAATCCTAATTCACGAGAGTAATATTAGGATTCTCGGGGTTTTATGGAATTCACTTTGGGTTGCTACGAAGCGATTGTATAGAAAGATTTGATTGATAATCATACCACAAGAGTAGGTGCGACTTCAATTGAGTACACGTGTCGGAGCTCGAGATAAGATAACACACATCAAAGAGCAACTCACCCTCACAACTTAAAGTTCATGAAAAGGAGCAAAACAAGGATTTGCAAGTGTAAAGGCGGTAACCCTTATCCTAGGAACTCTTCCTAAATTAGATTTCAATCTCTTTTGATTATTTTCATAATTATTTTTGCAATTGTTCGAAATTCAATTTTATTCCTTATTTGAGTTAAGTATAAATTAATTGTTATAATTAAAGGATTTTTCCAGTCCTCGTAGGATCGATATCTTATTAATTGACGACATAATTGTGCACTTGTGATTTGTCCTATCAAGTTTTTGCCAGACAACTTACACAAATAAAACTCAATTTAATGATTCAAATCATAACATTCAATGAAATAGAAGTAAGAACAAGTATTTATTGGATGTAAAAGAGCATAGCGTCAATCCTAGAAACAAATGGAATTACTCAGTCATGATGTGGAAGAGAATCCAAAAAATTCTAAAGTAAAGAATTGTAATGTAGAAAAAATAATGTCCTTGAGGAAAAACCCTTATTTATCCTAATTATAAAATATCGGGCTAAGCCCAACAAAAAAGAATCTAAAAAATAGGAATATAACATAACATCTATGACTTCTTTTGCTGCTTTAATTGTTCTTCGCATAGCCTCAACACTGAATTCAATCTTCATGCACCAATCTCTACTCTTTTTTGCTTCAATCCATCAAAATTGTACAATATAGCTAAAAATGCCCGCTCAACCCGAACAAAGAGAAATAAAAGCTAAAAACAATCATAAAATCCTAATTATATCCTAAAATGCAAATTAAATGTAATGCAAATGTAGTATAATTTCACACTTATCAAATCCCCTCAAGCTTATTTCTTGCTTGTTCTCAAACAAGTATTATGTCTAACTTTCACAATCATGTATGACTGATGATATAGAAACTATGACCCAAAATAATAAGCAATCTCATGTTTATTTTGAAACAATCTAGACATCAAGACAAGACAATCATAAACAAATTTAATTCAAGTTAAGTCCTTAAGTCATAACAATTGCACAAATTAGGGTCACTCTTCTCTCATCTGTTTAAGGATCATAGTGTTTCGGTCAAAAAATTTCATGAAAATAAATTACCATATGCTTGATTATAGACCATCATATTGACCAATTTTCATTCATACCGAGCAATTTTCATTTAAAATTATTGTGAAAATGACTTATTTTTTAATAAAATATTATTGTGGAGGATATAAAATACAATCAACATTTGTTTATAATATTAAAATACAATTAATCATCAAGACATTTTATTCTAACAAATTGTATAAGTAAAAGTATTTAACACCTTATTCATTACTATTTTTAACATTTATGTTAACATAATATATAATATATGTGTATACATAATTTCATCAACAAACAGTTTGATTAAAAGGAAGAGTTACCATATTAACAACATTGATAGAAATACATTAAAAGGAAGAGTGAACTTGACACAAATGTAGCCTATCTTTGGTAAAAGAGTTATGGTTAGTTTGAGAATTGGATTTTGGAGGATGAAAATGGAAATAGAAGGCTTGAGAGTCATCTTATAAGTGTATTTCATGACTCTTAGACATTCTATTTATCTTATTTTCACCCTAAAATCAAACCCTCAAACTAACCTTTAGGGAATGTATGGCTCCCAAAATAAGGTAAAGGGAATACTTGAGAGTCATAAAATACACTTGTAAGACGACTCTCAAGTCTTCTCTTTCCATTACTTCCCCTAAAAAATTAATTCTCAAAGAGACCCTTAAGCTTCATTTGTTAGAATAGAAAGAGGGGAGAAAGAGAATAAGAGTGAATTTAATGAGAAATTATCTTTCTCCCCTTTGGTTTAGACGTGAGTATGGATAGAGAATAAAAATGTTGTGGGACCCATAGATTTTCTTTCTCTTCACTTGTGGAGGAGAGGTTGACCTTTCAATTCCTCTATAGTACTAGTGAGGATATTAAAATGTGACAACATAATATTTTCAATAGTTAATATTTTTATTTATTTATTAATCAAAAAATTATAACAATATCAATTTCGCTTTACTCGATAGTGCGGTATTAAAGAAGAATTAGATTCCAGGGATGGGAGAGATAATAGAAGAGATGATTTAAATATATCTTTATATCCTCTTTCTTTTCTTTTTCTTTAAAACTAAACAACGCAGAAATCTACTTTATTTCTCATCTCTTTCTCTATTTTATTCTCTTTCTCATATATTTCCCTCTTCTTACTTTCTCATGTACAACCAAATGGAGCATTAGAGTGAAGAGAGATTGAAGAGGAAAAAATTTCTCCTATTTGATTGTAGAGAGAAAGAGATGAGAGAATAAAAAGCATTTGGACTACCATAAAATCTTCTCTTCTACGTTGGAGAAAAGGTGAAGATGGGATGAAAATTTTGATGAAATGTCATAAACATCCTTCAATTTTTTTTTATTTTATCTACCTTTTGATTTAAATATTACTAATTTAAATAAGTAATTTTTAGATATAAAAAAACATGAATTAAAAATGTTAATTAAAATTATAGTAAAAATAATTTTCCCTCTATTCTTATTTCTATCCAATAAAAAAGGAGTAAGGGAAGAAAATATATTTTTCAATTCATTTTCTCTCATTCTTCTCTTATACTAAACATTACAAAATTACTCTATTTCTCATCTTTCACTTTTTCACATTTCCCCCTCTTCTTATTCTCTCTTGTGCAACTAAATAAAGTCGTAAGGTTCTTAATTAGTGACAATGAAGTCATGAGTTCAACCCTTGGCAACATAATCTCACTGTGAAGTAAGGTTATATGCATCTATCTTCCTAGATGTCACTAAGTGAGAGTTTCATATATATCGCACAATAGTAAGATTATTGTTTAGTGACCATAAGTTCGAAGAGTGGACTTCTCTCCATTAGATAGGGAAGTGATCTGGAAAAGTAAAGGAAAAACAACATACATTAACATTTATATTCTTTTCATTTAATATAAGATTATATTTTTACTTCTAAAATACAAAAGAAAAAATCACTTCCCTCTCTATTACTTCAAAGGAATCTCACTCAAGGTAGAATGTTGGAATCCTTAAAATAACATATTTACATAAATTTCTCTTTACATACTCAAACACCAATCTAATTTAAAGAAAAATAACATATTTCACTTATAGCAACCACCCATCAATGGCATCTAACTGTACCTGGTGATATACAATAAATACACACTGGATCAAATTATAAATGTAAAAATAAATGATATATAATGGCATTAATGGGAACATATAGTCACAATAATGATATGAACATTTTTTTTTTGGTAATGAATGAATGATCTCAACATTTTTTTGATAATGAATGGTGTGAACAATTTAAGATTATGAAATGAATATATTTTTATGTTGCCCAAAAAGACTCAAAATACATCTTCATTGATCATAATTAGAACGTGACAACTTAAATTCAGTTTTTCATATTTTATCTGTAAAGAAATGTTATGGCAACTCTGAAGAGGTCACGTAGCAAAAAATCGGGACACGATAATATACAATACACATTTTAACATCAACAAAAAAAAGTTGTTAAAAACTTAGTTTGATATATGTTAATAATTAACCATTTATTACATGTAATTAAATATAAAGCCTAATAAATAAAAAAATGGTGTAAGAAGTTAATGTAAGAACAGAGTTTAATAGTTAGAATCATTATATATAGCAAACATTCATAGTAAGGTTAGGTTTGGGAGGAGTGTTTAAGATAGAAAGGGAAGGGAGAAAATACTCTTAATTTCAAATATTCCTTTTATTTAAGAGTTTTTTTTAATGAAATGATAGATTATTATGAAATTTATTTTATCATTACTTATTTTATAAAAAATTATATATCATCCTACAAAATATAACTAAAAGTAACATATATCATGATATTTTGCTTATTTAATAATATATCATAACCATGTCTATAAGCATTGCATGTCTTATTTAATTTAAAAAACATGTCTTATTTAATTTAAAAATAAGAAATATATGTATCCTTTTCTTTTACTCTAAAACCTTTAAAAACCAATTCCATTAGGATAAACATTTAATATATACGCACAGTAATGTATAATTTTTTGTACAGTATAAATTTTTATACAATAAATACATCATTCATTTAAATTACTTTTATTTGAGAATTAATAATTAATATATGAATGATGGATAACGCACTTATACATGTTGGTGCATACATATTAAATCATTTCTTAAAAAGTAATTACATTGACAACCCTGAGTTTTAGTGAAATTACACAAAACACTTAGACATTTTTAAAACCTACACAAATCACCAATAATTATATATATACATTACATTGACTATCCTTGTAAGATAGATAAATGTAATTTATTAAATAAAAAATGGTGACGAATATAATCAAGTCAAACAAAATATGGTAGAATGTGAAAACAAATCCAAATAGTATAAGAGTCGATGTCTATTCATTATTTTGGTTAGTTACAATATAGTATGAGAGTAATTTAAACACCTCCTTAGACTTATCAATGCACTTTATAGCGAATAAAACATGACGAATATACATCAAGTTTGACTTAATTATACTCGTCATTATTTTTATTTAAGAAATTACACATATCTCTTACAGGGATAGTCAGTGTAATATATACGTATAATTATGAATAATTTGTGTCGATTTTAAAAATGTATGGGGTAGTTTGTGTAATTTCATTATAACGTGGAATTCAGTATTTCTTAAAAGGCAATTGAATGAATATTTTGAAGGAGGCATAATGTATATGAACATTTTATATGCATAGAAAGTGGGACAAAGAAAAAGAAAAAGCTAAAGCTATGGTTTACAATTACACAACATATTAGACCTTAGTTTCCATCTCAACTATACTTACTATGATGCAAAGGCAAAGAAATTGTTCAAGCTCATATAACACATTAACATAATAGAAAATAAAATTAAAAAAAAAAACATTTTGAGTAAATGAACACTTAGAACACTAAAAAGGAACAATTGAAGAAACAGAAGCTTTGTCACTAATAGAAGAACTTTTCTTGTGCTTCACTACTTGTCTGTTCTTCAACTTCTCAACCTTACTATTTTCATTGTTCTGGTTGCTAACTGAACCTTCTTGTGCACTACACATATTAGATTTGATCTTAAACCCGAACTTCTTAGAGACGGTTCCCCATGTGTTTGACCCCTTTGAGCGGCCCAATTTCTCGATCTCCTGCCTCATGTTTGAGCACTCCTTCTCAAGCTCGGATACCCTCATCCTCATGTTATCCATTCCGACTTTCAAGACCTGATTCTCCTTCACCGCGGTGGCCCAACCACCCTCATTAGTTGGTATCAAACCGCTTCTTAATTGCCTTGATCCTTCGAGATTATCTGAAACTAGAAAGCATCCAGCGATTGATGTCCGGAGCTGGAGCTGCTCGAAAAATAGAACTTGGACTATTGTTCTGATGGGTAGCCGTTCATTCTGTGCTGCGTGGGTGCATGCTTCTAATGAAAGCTTTTGGCAGTCCATTAGCCGACATAGTTCCTCTCTCTCAGATTCCACCAACCAAGGGTGAGACTGCAGTTGTGTGTCATAGCAACAGTGAGTAAGTCCAAACTAGTTCGAAGTTCCGGGCAACAAGAGCTATTTGTAAATATTATTACAATAACAAGATAAGATAAATCGAAAACCTAGAAACGTTGCCGAACTTAAATCATATTGGATAAACATATATAGATACAAAATGGCCCAAGAAATGGACCACTTGTAGCATGATGCATACAAAATTTAGGCCTTATCATCTACATGTAATGCACAAAAATTGTGACAACTTGCTATAGATAAGTTTGTACCTTCAAATAAATGTCTATAGCACGATATAAACCATCATCCAATGGCCTGGCATACTCTGGAACAGCAGCAGCAAGGGCTTCAAATTTTGGAAGTTTCAAGTTAACATCCGGGGCAACCTCGGCTAAGTAACCATCAATCAGCTTGGCTACCATGGTGATTGGTGTCAGTGAAGGTGATCCAATCAACTGGCCATCATCAATTGAACACGGAGAGGCAGCACATGTAACCTGATCCATGGCAAGGAAATGATCAAGAATTCTTTGCACACAGTCAACGTTGTAAAGTGTCTCCATTGAATATGAGAAAGTAGGCATCAAGAGATCTTCCAAAGTAGCTTGATCAAGTTGCATCCCGATCCGTTTCTCCAAATTTGACATGCAAGATTGGCTTACTCGAAGAATCATGGCTGTTCGAAGTAGACCAAACAAGAACTTTGTCTGGACCAGGCCCTTTTCCATAGGAAGTAACCTATCAATCTCCTCCACGAGAACCTTCTGGTCATCTTCAGATGGTGGAGACCCCAAAGTGACTGATGTAAGATGGGTATTAGACTCACCAGAAACATGGCGTCGATTTAACCCTGGTAAATACCTTTTAGCATAGAAAGCAAGAGAACCGGCAATAATATCCTGCCTAATGCCCCGAGATTCCATGACAGCTACCAACCTCTTATAAAGAGGTAAACTCAAAGTTGCTACATCCTCATACCACCAATCTGAACTTGAATTCTTTGGTCTTGCCCCAGTACTTATTCCATTCCACAAAACACTTCCACCAGGGCTCTGCATAGGCCCACCACGCTCCAGTACAGGCCATCCGAACAAATTTGGGTCAGTAGATGCCTTTGCTGCAAGTGATTCAATGCACCTTTTCACAATGTGAAGCGTTTCAGCATGGGAAAGTACATCATCACAGGTTTGAAGTGCCCTTAGAGAGTCTTTCCAACTTCGGAGGACAACTTGGTTGAAAAAGGTTTCAGCTTGTGAAATAAGATTGCCTTCACCATGTTCCTCAGTCATTTCAAGATGCTCAGCAGCACACCAGAGGTACACAACATTTGATGCGGTAAGTTCAAGTTTCACGCCATAGCAGAATTTTGCCACAAGTTCAAAGGTTTTGGCCCCGCCAGGAATATCCGGGGGGTGTATGACACATTCTTCCTCTTCCTCTGATTCCGAAGCTTCAGTAATCAATCTGAACAAAACACCACTTCTCGATAGCAAAGGGAACTGCATTACATGTGTGTATTAGCTTACTTTATATTTGCAAAAGCTTAAAATCAAAATACTCAGAATAGCACTTCAGCTGAAAAGCTACATTTGTGTAATTGCAAAACAAAACATGTAGTAAATGAAGTATGAAGGAAAGGGGAATTCTAAATTTATATTGTTTTCCAAAAAAAAACTGATATATAATATATATAATAATAATGCCCATGTGTTTATCAGAAATTGATAACTAGTCATTAGTTGTAAGCCAACTGTGTTAGTTAGGCTAAGTAATCTCGACTCTCAAACTCTATAAATAGAGCTGCCTATCATTGTATCAGTTATCTTTCGAGAAATAGAAAGACCAGTTCTCTGCTTCCAATATTTTCTCTATTTCTCTATCTATCTACATCTAGTTACTTTGACAGTGTTCAACACAGAAGCAATCCCATCTGACAGTAGTAATATCAAAGACTTGGCTCTCTATCTTCATGTAAACTTTTAGCATGTTAGTTTTCTGTTTGACAAAACTGAGTTTGGATGACGGGCGCTTCTTCACAACCCATGGTTTTGAGATCAAAACTCAGTTACATATAACCTAAGTGTGATTTTACCAAACATGTATAGCTGAGGCGAAACTCAGTTTGCACCCAATAAACTAATATCACCCATTTAAATAATGCATCAACTAGAAGTTATATAAATAAATATATATTATATTATATACCTTGTGAAGATGAAAGGACATCTCGCCAACTTCAACAACTAAATCACTGGGAAGCCCGGTTGTGCAGAACCTGTGGTTAAAATAGCAAAGAAACGGTAATCTTACATTATTTACTCACTGACTCACAGACCATGAAGAAAACAAATCAAATTAAATACAAATATAATCAGGAGGGAGGAGGACTAGGGTATGCCAGGGCCCCCCTCAAATTTATCGAAGTGTTTGTGCACGGTTTTATGCATGGTTTTCCCTCAAATTAATTCTTTTATGTTATACATGTTTGGCACGGAACTGATTTTTCTATGCTCCCCTGGAACTGATTTTTTTTGCATGGCCCCTAAACAGTGAACACAATAGGTTAAGAATAATGATTTGAAATTTTTGTTATCTTTGACTCTTCGTAGACAAGTCTAGTGTCTATCAAAAGGTCAACGACACAATGCAGCCTTTTGTATCTATATATCATGGTTGAAAAATTATATCAAATTAGAATGAAAATAATATAAGGGAGCATCATGAAGCACTTTTGTGCTCCCACATTACTTGCAGGCCTCAAGTACAAAACCCGAATTTGAATAATAAGGATCTGTCAAGCAAGATTTAGACCATAAAATATATTAATTATTCACCCTGCATCCAATTACTACAGCTCAAAAAGAGTTCAATATTCTGAATCACTTATAAACACTAGAAATAGAGCAAACAAGCATTCATTAAACCACTAAAACGACATCTTAAAAGTAGAAAAACATGTTCTTCCTAATCCTAGACCTTAAAACAGACAAATATTCCAGAGAAAGGAAAATGGTAATTACAGAACACATAAGGAAAAAAAGGAAATATTACCAGGCCTGCCCTTGACGCTGGAATGCATCAGCTTTGGAACCCAATTTCACACAAGCCATTTTACTCAGTCAAATCCCAGAAACAGAACAACTAAAAAAACAAGTTCAGAAACAGATCTAAGGTCAATTGAAATCTTCAAGCAGAACCAAATGATGCTTCCTAATTCTGACAATAACAGAAGCAATTGGCTTCAAAAAGTAACAACCTTTGTATCCACACAAGAAACAAAACCAAAGGAATAAAACACTTGAGCTATTCTAGTACCAACACATTCCTACAATCTCGAAATTGATTCAACAACAATGCAGCTTATTCCTAATCTCTTCCTCAAAGACAGAAACTTTATCACAATTCCTAGTACCCCACAAAACCAAAACAGCAAAATCCACCACCAGATTCAACAAAAAAACATACCTAAAAAAGTTGAAAACCCTAAACCCACTCCATTAAAATTAACACATACCCACTTGACAAAATCACACTATAAATTAAATTGAACCCACAAACACAAATTCCTTATCATCAAGTTTAGGTCAACAACCCAGTTCTCTGTCCCCAAATAATTAAAACAAAAAAAACGAAAGAATCACTGTTATAAGAAAACATTGACTTCTTTGTAACAGAAAATAATTTGGAAGTTGGAAGCATGTGTTTATAGGGCAATAGGTACCATTAATGAGATTAGAGTGACCCAGCAACTGTGGGGTCATTACCTTAAAACACACTCATTGCTCTTTTCTCGAGCTTAGAATCTATAATTAAAATTAAATAAAAGCGCTTATTCAATTTGACTTAATAGTTAAACTTGTAAAACTCTGTTTTGTTTTGTTATTTTGTATACTTAAATACTGTTATGGAGAATTTTATTTAGTTTTGTCGGTTTCTATGTTTCTTATTAAATACATGACAGCTAGGCCATGTGCGTTACAAAAGTCAAGTGTTAAATACGAATAATTGGCCTCACATCTTTTATCATATGATTTGTGTCACTTCATGTATCATTGGTTATAATTGATATAAAAATACTTAATAATTAAAATTTTAATTTAAATATATTTAGTCAACCAATATATATCTACTCTATGTAAGTGAAATTAAATATGAATGATAACATAATAATGCAAAAAAATTATAAAGATTTTGTTGTTAATTATTAATGTTATGGTGAGAATATTATAAGTTTGCAGAAAGTGAATTGGGTTGGGTGATATAAGTGCATTTGGAGAAAGATAATATGAGGGTTGGTACTATGCCGTATAAAAGAAGAAACAAGAGGCTACAATAGTGGGAGTTTTTAATTGCTAGTGGTTTGTTGATCCAAGATTAGAGAATCTTTAAAGCAAAGTGACTAGAGAGAGTATCAACCGACGTTAGTTCAAGTGGTAAATGTTTGATTCTCCTTAAGCAAGGTCTCGGATTCGAGTCTTGTGGATGGAAAAAATGTCCGCTGAGAGAATTAGCCCCACATACTTGTACTTGTAGATGTTCCCAACTCAGACAGAATTGCCTCCAATGTGAAAATACCTCTGAGAAACAGAAAGAAAAAAAAAGTGATATGAGCACAAATTTTATTTTGAAACCTCAACAAATATATGGTAGCTATATCCCTTACTTTTGTTTTATATTTTTTGTTTTTATAGGAAAAGTTTGTTAATAAGAGAGTGAAACTATTGAGCTCTAGCTTTATCTTTATTAAATTTAGATTGGATAATAACTCGATCACGGTACTAAGTTAGTGAGTAGTGATTGGAGTAGTGGGTTAACGGTTTGATCGTTTGTCTCACTTGACATAAATTCTATAAAAATCATAATATTAGTTAATATTATTTAATAATTCAATACTCTAAATTTAAAAATATTATTCATACCTAATTAAACAAATAATAAATAAGATTTTATTACTACAAAATGTCACAAATAAGCTGAAAATGTCGTCAAACAATATAGGTGTTGTTCTTTAATTTCAAGAAAGCACACAACAAGTTTAAATTTAATTTAATAACAAATTTTTTGTTATAGCATAAGTTAACAATTAACAAACATAACTACAAATAAGTTAAAAATATGAATTTTTTTCATCCCAAAACAACATCGTTCTGATTGTTTTTAAAAAATATTTTTGTTGACTCAATTGGTCCAACCAGTTTGACCATATAGGTTACCGATTTTAGGCTTAAATCGACCGAATCGAATCGAGTCAATTTGATTATGATGTAAAATTGGTTGGATGAAATATTCGGACTAGTCAAATACCTAGCTCACAATTGAATTGGTCAAATTGACTGGTCCAACCCGAGTTTTGTAACACTAATATCCAGTGACTCTAACCGTGAGTCCTAACATATTAGGACCGTAAATTTATTAAATACATTATTTTGTAGACAAATTAAAGATTTTTATAATATCATGTCTCGCTTAGGAATGTCAAAAAAACTTGACCCATAGATACTTGTGGAAATACCGCAACGGGTACCCGCAATAATAGCTTATAGGCGGGAGCGGGTTTTGTGATACCCGACCGCGGGTACCCACAAATTTATATATTTAGTTTTTAGTTAAATTTTTATATATATTTATTATTATTTTAAGATTATATATCATATACTTTATTATTATTTCATAATAAATTACACCTATTTAACTAAGATCATAAATTTATGATATAAATATCATATTATTCATGTCGCAATTATTTTTACATATTGATTATTACAAATTATATAAATATATAATTAAAATTAAAAACTCGTTGGATACCCGCTACTCGTACGGGTACCCGCAAATATTACGGGTTTGGGCACAGGAAAGCACTACCCACGCCCATTGTCATCCTTACGGCCACTCTCGCTTCGCTCCACAATATTATTATTTTGAAAACTACATAAAACTTTAACATAAATTTGAACAACTTATAATCTATAAATTTTAAATTTAAAAAATCTCTAAAATTTTAAATTTTAATCATGTCCACCAAACAAAGAAAAATAAATAAATAAAAATAAAGACATTTAATTAAATATATTTTTATTTAAAAATACCTCTTTATTATTATGGGCTCAAGGACAACCAGCTTGGAAGGGCAGCAAGAATTCTGATTCGCAGTGGCAATGGCCAATGCATGATGCTCATAGTCTATATGATCCTAGATATACCTTGGAAGTTCTATTGTATAAGAATGCTACTATTTTAGTCTCATTAAACCATGCGATTATAGCCATGCAACTAATATAATAATTGTTTTGTAGACCAAACCAATATAATGTTTTTTTACAAAAAAATATATTTTAAAATAAGAAGTTATGCATGACAAGTTAAAATATTTTTACACACCTTTGCAATGCAAGGTTATTCTACTAGTAATATTGATAGAGAATACTAAATCGTCCATATTTTTTCTTTTTAAATGGAAGACAAGATGTTGAGGAAATATTATTTTTAACATTCATGCATATAGAGGAACAGTTTTATTAGAACAATTTTTAGAACAATAAATATATTTTTAGAGTTGAGATAATAATTGTGACAACGATATATCTGTTTCAAATAATCATACATTAGTATTTAAAATTAATTAGTTAATGATGATATGAATATTTTAAAAATTAGGATGGTAACAATGACATATGTTTGCGGCAAGTGATGATCTTAAGACCAATTGTGGTAGCTCTACCATGACAAAATACTAGTATTTCAATTTCATATTCGTTTTTTTATCGGCAAAAGGTTAAATATTAATAAAAAATAGTTAGAGATACAAGAGAATCAAAAGAAGAGAAAATAAAAATAAAACACTACAAATAGAAGTTGAGGCATGCTAGGAGGTTTTTCTACTCAATCTAAATAACTTACTGAGTCCTTGCCCCTCTTTCCGTCAATCCAAAACCAAGATTTAACCCTTACAGATTCCATAGTTTGATGAATAGAGGATTTAACCAAATTAAAGATAAGATCACTCCTAGTTAGTCAAATTGCCCAAATTGTAGCTAACCAAATTACACTCCAAAGTCGTGAACCATGCTTCTGAGATACCATGCCCATATGATTAATGAAATGATGAGTGAGATCAAGAGGTAGAGCGATGTTGATGTCCAACCATTGATAGATAAGTTGCCAAACGAAATAGGAGAAATCACAAGAAGAGAAAAGATGTGAGAAGTTTCGAAATGCTTATTGCAAAGTTGGCAAAGAGAATCTCCTCCATGAGCTAGAGAAACCCCCTCCTAATAAGCCTCTATCATTGGTAGCGTATTCTTGAAGAGCCGCCAAGCAAGAGAAGTGACCTTCAAATATGCTTTTGATTTCCAAAGAAGGTGGAGAAATGGCCTTTAATTTCATATTCTACATATGATAAGCTATTATGGCAATGTAATTACTATAATATCTGTTATGTTATTTGTAAATCAAATTAATATATATAATTTGATTTTTGTAGGTGTCTCTTTATTTTTTGGATAAAGAATTAATCTCTTTCAGGAGTGTGTTTGTTCCTTCCAACAAGTATTGCTCTCATGTTTTGAACCCTTGATATTTTGGTTATCTTAGGGATCTAGAGTGACTTTATACTATTCGATCAACGCCTGATATATATATATATATATATATATATATAATTTGATTGTGTACATGAAGAGTGTGGTCTAACGTAAAAAAATGTTTTGTAAAAAATATATTTAGTTTAAAATATTTTTACACATTTGTGTAACACGGGAGTACATTCACTCTCCAAAAAAAGTGTCAAGTAAAATTATGAAATTTAATACTAAAAAATATTGAATAACATCTTTTTAAGGTAATGCATATTTTAATATTATTTATAAAAAAAATAGAAGATGCGCGAAGTCACCAAAACAACCTGATCATGAACTCATCAAGTCACGTTGTATAATAATAGACTCGTTGGTGCTATTTCCAAAACGTCACAACATTTATAATCAAAGAGAAAAAATGTGAAAGACTTAATAAAACACTAGTTCTACTGATTTAGTTATGAATGTAATATCTATGTATCAATGGTATAAATATTTATACACAGTTAATATATTATCCATTATTCATTTAAATTACCAATAATGTAATTTAAGATTTATAAGTCAATAATGGTTGATGATATACTAACATAGTACAAAATTCCTCTGAGTTAATACATTTTTTCTCTTTGGTTATTGTCTTTATCTACCTACAATGTAGTATAATTAAGTTCATGCCTCTCAATTAAACCCAAAATTCAATACAAGTTTGTAATAGAGTATTTGTGGCAACAAAGTTTGCAATAGTTGCATTGTCTTACATTTCATATGTTATTCTATTTTACCATGTTTAGTATATGGTTGGCATTTGGATCAATTATTGTATTGCACAATATGTCATGTCCATTATAAGTTTTATATTTTACTCTACAATAAATGCATTTGGTTATTAAATGAATGCATATGTATTTTAAAATTTATTATTAATGACCTTTTTGTCCCAAATACATACGGAAATCAAGAACCTTCATTAATATGATTAGTTTTATTAGATAGGTTAATAATTAGAAATAATTTTTTTCAAAATGTCATTTATTATTATGACTCACTCATTTCCTTTTTCCATTATTTGTTAATTACTGAGATATATTAGTAAAATAATCAACTGAATTATTTAGAAATTTGAAAAAGCTATAAAAAAAAATCACCTTTAATAGCCTCATGAGGAATTACTTTATTAACCTAGTACATACTTTGAAGCCAAACCTTCCATAGATCTTGAGAAGGAAAGATTGGTTTCAACTATCATTGACAATTTGGACTAAGTTTATGAGGTTCGTCTACCCGCACGTTTTAGGCAGACAAAACATGAAAAATATGTTCATTTGCCTTAAAATGTCCGTCCAACATGCCACTTTTGCCCACGGACATTTCAAACGAGCGGGTAGGGCGGCCCACAAGCATCATTAAATTTTTGGGCCAAAAGGCCCACTTGTAACTCTAAGAGAAGGGACATAACAAAACCTCATCCTCAACTTTTGCATATTTAGAAACTAGAGATAGACATAACAAGAAGTGAATTTGTTCATCAACCAGAAATCAAGAATGCAAACATGACACATTGTCACATGAGTTTTCTATGTCTCATACTCTTAGGACTAAAGTTTATGAGCTTCTAAGGCCACCCATTATTAATAGACATGAGATTTTATTTAAGTTCTATGCAACCCTTTTATTTGATATATTTAGCTGAAGTATAACTCAGGTTTCTCTCGGTCAAAATGATGGTTATCTTTGTTGTTCATTCATCCATAACCACTTTTCTTTTTTGCTTTATAAGTTGTAGTTTTCAAAGAACAAAATCATGTTGTTCATTTTATCATCTATTTTCTTATATCATAGTCACCATTATAACATTTTTGAATCCGATACTATTGGTCTAGTTCTATTGGTAGAAGGGAAAGGATTTTTTAAGGGTTAAGGCATCATTCTTTAAAATAATAACATTAGTATATGTATAGGGTGTTTGCAAACTAGTGTCTTATGTTAAAGAATCAAATAAAAAAACATTCTTTAAAATAACATTAGTATTATATATAGGGTGTTTGCTGACTAGTTTTGCAATTATTTTATTGTGTTCTTGGATTATGTGTATTGATATCTTGACACTTACAAATATTTAATCATTTTAACTTTTTTCTAATTTAGGCAGCCTTCAAACCTGCACTCCTTATGCTTAGTGCGAGCAAGACGAAATATTTCAAAATGGGCATGTATATGTCTGCCCTAATTTAGGTAGACATTATATGAGCATGAACAGGACGGATATGATAGTCTTAATTGTCAATACTAGTTCCAACTAATAGAATAAGAGTCTAGTATGGGAAAAGAGAGTTTTTTCTTTTTTCTTTGTTTTGAAGAGTAAAAATATATATTTTATAAAAGTATATCATATTACTTTCATAGATGAAATTAAGTTATATATTTTCCATTTCCTTGTGACCCATTTTGCCAATACAATCCTTCCTTCATACTAAAGATAAGCAATTAGATTTACATTGAATTGTTTCAATGGTAGCTTTTTAACTACTCTTTTCTCCTGGACCATTGATTAATAGCTCCAAATAGTGTTTTAAATTGTGATTTTGGTTATGTGTATTTATCACATCAATTACAATAAATTGTATGAAAATGTGATTAGTTTGGTCGCATTGTTGAGAATCCTAAAATTACAAACATTTTGGCCATAGTTAGAGAGTGTAAATATTTTGACCACAGTTACATAGTGAAATTTAAAACACTCGCTCCTAAGTTATTTTCCAATTTGCAAAGCGTGTCACTAGAGAGAAACCATTAATAAAAACAATATCATTTTGGTATGATGGTTGCACATTATTGGAGAAAAATACTCATTTTTTGCTTATTTATTTTATGCTCTAAAGATAAACAAAAAAAAGATATCATCAAGGAATAGGAGGTGAGAAATGCAAAGCACATAGGGAATGGAGTATCTCCTGGTATAAGGATATAAGTTATTTCTTTCTGCCAGTGAAATCATGACATGTGTCATGTTTCATCATTTTCTATAAAAATATTTTTAAAAATAAACAAAATAGCACACATGTCACATTTTTATTGGCTATAGGAGATAAGTTATCTCCTGATATGAGGAAATATATTATTCTCAATAACAAATAAGGAGATTAAGGGTCCCTTTCTCTAATGCCATGAGAGGGGGGGAATCATGTTTTTTCCACCATTCCATAGGAGTTTGAAAAAAGTGGTGGTAATGCAAGCCATGACCAAGTTCACAAAATGAAGGACAAGTTTTGCTCCTAGAGGAATAGTCTAAAATAAAGTCCAATGAGAGTCTATTATAAGCATTTTCGAAGTCAAACTTTATTAACATGAAACCACTCTTTTTCTTATAAACTTCTTCATTGATTGGACAATTTCATGATAATGTTGTCTTTGATGTTCCTCGTGAGAATAAAGCTTTGCTTGATGAGGGGAAATGGAAGGTTCAAGAAAACTCTTATGATTGAAAAAATAATGGTAAAAGAATTTACTTAAAGTTGATGAACACTATCATCATCAATCTAGATCCTTTTCAGTACTAGAGGATTCATGAATGGGGTTCAGTTGTCCTATTTTTTGTGTCCTGTTTTATTCAAATCCAATGAAAAATTGATACATACTTAAAAAAAAAAGTAAAAAAAAACATAAAATAACATTTTTATGTTATTTAGTAGGATGTGATTGACTTAAGACATGAGGACAAAAAATTTAGGAATAGAGGATCCTGATTCAAGGATTCATTACTAGGTTGAGATTATGACATGTGAGACAAATAAATTTCTACGGGTTATAATTTTAAATTATTTTGTATTAAAATAATTTTTAGATTTAACAAAGTTTTATTTCTCCTCATATTCTAGTGTTTAGTCATATCCATCATTTGTATTTCAATAAGTAACTCTCTATTCAATAAAAAAAATATTTTTTGCTTAAAACAAATTGTGCTATAAACAAACGTGAAAGACACATGTGTAACTAATGTTTTCCACAACTCATATATAACTTAAACTTCTATGGCTCTAACCCCTATCTTTTCACAAACCCTAATGCTCTATTTGTAACAATAGAAATAAGAGAGAAAGAGAAGGAGGGGAGAGAAATTAAAGAGAAATGTTTTCTGTCTCTCCTTTGGTTTAGAGGAGAGTATGGGAAGAGAGAAGAAAAAATGGAGTGAGACTCGTCTATTTTATTTCTCTTCTCATGTGGAGAGAAAATGAAATGAAGATCGATTTCTTAAATTATGTCTCTATCAATTGTAATGAATCAAAAACAAAAAATAATAATAAATATTTAATTTTTTTTATTAACATTGCATGTTTTCATTGGCGTGTGACAAGATTTTGCAACATTGTTTGTGATAACATACTTTTATTTGATATGTTTTAGAGAAATCTTTCTCCTCTCTTTCTCTTCTTTTTATCTAAAATCAAACAATACAAAAATCTACTATATTTCGTATCTATTCCTCTCTTTTCAATCACTTTCTTACATATTTCTACATTCTTATCTTCTCTTTACAACCAAATAAAACCTAAGTGAGATAAGACACAAATGAAATAGTTTCTTAGACCATATTCTATGCCTCTAATAACCCCTAAGTATGTCACCATATATCCTAATAAAAAAATTAAAAAATGAAGCAAAATTAATTGCAAGAAAAGTTGCTAGTATGCTTTAAAATAAATATCTCATGAAGATGATAGTATATGTTACATCCATGTGCATATCCCTTAACTATTAAGGATATGTATGTTCATGTGTATAAGAACATTTATGAATTGTAAGAAAAGTTGGTAGGTTCATGTTAAAGCTTACACATTTGCATGTTCAATGTAAGGGTGTATATGAAGTTGGTTTGACTAAAACTTTGTATCTACTATTTATTTATGGTATGAATCTATCATGATCTATTGAGGAGTATGTCAGAAATTAATAGTTTAAATATTTATCAAATTACTTTATTTATTATTAATAATTGGTTTTGAAATAAAACTTTCATACAAAAGCTATATTTATTGAGATGAAATATTCTTCAATGCAATGCATGTGTTATTCTATGACATCTAACTTTTTGATTGAATCACTTTTTTAATTAAATTTACGTGAGGTTAAATGGTGTTTAAAACTTTTGGTTTATAAAGATAGATATCAAATTGAGGTTGAGGGACCAACAAGATGTTGTTTAGTGGTGTAAGGTCTCATTGGATCTCTAAGGTTGATGGTTCGATTCTTGTTAACGATACTTGTTGGGAGGGACAGTCATAAACCCCGAAAAAGATTAGTTTTTTACTAAAAAAAGTAAGGAGATACTTTTGGTAGTACAAAAAATGGATCAAATTAAAACATAGTTTGATACTAACGAGAATCTACCAGGCAAACACATGAGACAATTAGCTAGTTCAATCCAATAAGTTTTGACAAATAATCTTTAACCAAATTAACTCATCAAGTTAAAAGATAATAAATGAAAGAGTTGAGGAAAAAGAGATTCATGCATAGAAATGTCTTCATTAATTCACTCTCAAAAGAGCTCCTCAAATCCTTACCACAAATCTAAAATTTTCCACTAATTAAAGACCATGTAATATTATTTTCACAACTAATCCCATGACAACTTAAGTACTATTTTCACACATAAAAACAGGTTGTAGTTTCGAAGTTCTAACCTCGTTGTAGACTCAACATAAATTTACAAATAGATTCTCGAATATCCAAATGTTAAATAATCAACTTCTGGGAGTGATATTTGTTAGAAAGAGGAGAATATGTTCATAAATTTATGTTTCTTGAGGAAGATTGATACACCTATAGGACATTATATTAAGCATTATTTAGGTTCAAATCTCTACAAATGTACTCTAGCTCCCACAACGGTATTTATTTAAAAAAAAAAACCTGAAGAGATATAAAAATGTGAGAAAGATAACTAATTAAAATATTACATAGCTAGTAAAGTTTTGGGATAAAGAATTAGGAAAAAATGACAAATAGTGCATTATTAGTTAAGAGAATTATTAGAAAAAGTAGATATAAAAGTGGGAATTGATAACACTAATGCACTAGGTATAAAAAACTACAAACACTTGATAATAAAATTAAGTGAATAATAAGTATTAAATATTTCTTAATAGTGACGTATCTTGAGGTAAAGGTTATGATGGGTGATAATATTTAATTATACTTTATAAGTTAGATCAATTGAATAATAAAAATTATACATTGATTTAAAGTATCGTTATTTGTTCTTTTAAAAACTTAAACTCATTCATGATTGAATTAATGGTAAAATATTCAGTTATTTCATTTTCAATATAAATCATCATATTGTCTATAGGAAATTTACCTTCTATCTTACTACATAATTTTATTTGAGTGTCTTCATTGCTTAAAATGATCTTTTTGTAATAGCTAAACTATAATAGTTAATATGAGACAGATAAATAGATCAAACAAATAATATGTATTATTTTCCTAATATTGTCAAAGTTGCACTAACTTCAGAGATGATTGATAGTTTTTTAAACATGAATAACTAATGATATCAATAATAAAATATTGGCATTGATATCTTAAGTAAATTTTCTTTTGCTCATTTAAATCCATATGGTAGTATAGGTTATCAATTAAATAATTTATAAAAATCCGTTTAATATTTTTTGTCAAAAAAATATGTGATCATTGTAATCTATTTCATAAGTGTAAAATCATTATGAACTCAAATAAAGTAATAATATTATAAACAATATCAATATTTATACATGTAACATAATTTGATCTATTATTTATAATTTTTAAAGCATCATACAAATTGCAAAGAGTAAAAACTATATAAATTTGAAAAAAGTAAAAAAAATAATAGTGTAACCGGGAAAAATATCGAGAGGGCAATTGCCCCCAAGATAATCCGCCATTGTTTCTTAATATAATCTAGGGACATGAACATACCCTTTTATGAATTTGAGACAAATTCATATGTCATGTCCATCTTAAAACCAGTTAACAAACTTGGAGTTAGCATGGGCTTTGATTAAAAGAGTCTATCATTTTAAACCACAAATAGTAGGTAATTAAATGCAATTATCAAGCAATTGATAGAAGCATAAGGCTTTATAGGCATTTCAATTTCAACACTAATAGGAAAACTGAATTCTAGAAACAAGGTAAATTTTCAGCATATTAATTTCAACATAACAAAACAACATAAACCTTTAATATGAAGGAAAAGAGAAACAAAGTAAAACCAAATTCTATAAACATAGGGGTTCGTGGTGGATGTGGTTATTGTCTTCATGGGATCATGCACTGCCATCGTCATCATTGTGAGTGTGAACATGGCTTGTGGGTGTTGCCATGGTCTCTTCGTGGACTCATGCTCGACTCTGCTCGTGGCGACTATCTAGTATGTCGTGATCATCGTCCAAGTGTCACAACTCTCCTATGTTTTGAGAATGAGAATCGACATTGGGTGAACTAATTCGGATTGAGCTAGGAACAAGGTGAACGAGTTTGAGTTAGACAATATTTTTTAATTAATCAATTGTTACTTTTTCACTTAATCGAGTACAAACGCTCTAAAAATATGCAAGTAGACTAAGCAAAATGGACTAACGAGTCAAACGAGTCGGCTTTATCCGTTTTGCCAATGCTACATAAACGAGCCCATAGCTTATCATGGTCTGGTCATAAAGCAACACTTTTAAGTTGTACATTGCTGCATCACCAATGCCCAAATTTTCAAACTCTATCTTTCCTTTGGACAAAAAAGGTTAAAAAGGTATTGAGCACTGCCCAACATTGAAATAAACTATGTCTAATGATAAATGCAATTAATATGTATCTTAAACCCTAAGTTACAATAACCCCACTAACACCCATTATGTCCTGGACTTCCACTTATCAAAAGAAAAATAAAAGGGTAGAGAAGGTTTATTACTTAGGGGCCTAGCTAAGTATTGTAAAGTAAGCACATAGTATTTATATCTTGCATGCCACCTACACCATAAAAATATAAAGTGCACAAAAAAAAATACAATAGTACTAAATATTTCACAAGGTAGATGATAATGAATGGACTTAGTTTATATGGTAAGTATATCTATTTTTCTATTAAGTAAGAACCTATATTCGAGTTTTATGTATAGATAAATAAGTGTTATTTTTTTATTAGAATATGATTTACAATGGTACAATCCAAAACTTGTCCTTAATTGGTTTCATTGCTTATTTATATTCGTTTATAATTTCCAATAATTTAGCTATACAAACCAAAATTCACTCTAATAGTCCAACTCTATCATTTGGTTTCACAATCTCAAAATAACAATCCCCAAATCAAAACATTCTTCAACTTTTCCTAATAGTAAACTTATAATAAGAATTTTACCTCAAATGACTTTTGTTACTTGAGACAAGTTCAATATTTTTTTTTGTACTATTAAGGGTATTTGCTCACATTTAGACAAGAGATTAATTAAGATGTATGATTGTCTTTTTCAATAAGTGTTGCTCCCATAAATAGAACCATTGTCCTTTTGGTCATCCTGACAGAGTCTTACACTACTAGACCAACACATTATTGATAATGTATATTCAATATATTAATAAAAGAGAGAGGATACTTAAAAAATATACTCTATATTTTAGTCATTAGTTCTATGAAAATTTAATAATTTACGTGATTTGAATTACTCAATACATCTAAACTATTTCATAAAATGAATGACTAAGAATGGATTCGTATGTCCAAATTAAGATTATCATTAAATGTAATTCCATACAACTAACTAGAGTTCTACTACCATAACCAATGTCCAAAACCAGGTAAGTGTCTGATGTCAGATACAGCTTTCAGAAAAAAGTGCTTTTTCTCAGTCCTCACTTTTCTTTATTTCTCTCCTTTTCAACTTATTTTTCTGGCTTAACTATCCCCACTCACTTATTATCACCACCCTTTTTTTCTCTCTTTGCAAAGCTCATATACCTTATGCTCTTATTCCACATGCTAAGTAAACATCATAACCTTCCATGCTAAATACAACTTCAACCATGTGCTTCGGCATGCTTTCATAGGTATCAACCTTCTCTCTCTCTGCTGTGTTCTTTGTGCCACTTCTAAAATAAATACATAGAAAATGGTCCATGCATATTATTCATATTAATATAAAAAAGATCGATTTAGTGCACGAGACTTAAGTATAGTAGATATTAATATGAAAAAGACTTCTTTCTCGTATTAGAGAAGTTGTATTTAAGGTATCATTATATTTAAAGGGTATACTATCCTTACTTTTTGATGTACTTTCCTCTCGAGTAAATCATAGTCTTATTCTCGTGAGTGAATATTATTAGTATTAATATAGTAAATATAAATAATGGGGTTTGGTTTGTACTTTATAGTGTTTGGTCCTCTTCTTTTTTCTTCATTGGATGCTTCTCTTCATATTTCTCTCGGGTTTCGAGAACTTTCTCTCTCTTTGTTCTCTAAAGCATCAACAAACACAGTGAAGTGGGTTTGTTCTCTTGAATGCACTAGGTTTGTGTTTCACATAACTTCCATGTCAGAACAATTGTTTTCTTGTCTCTTTTTTTTCTTTATTGTTTATGTCAAGTTTCTCTACAATGTTAGATTCTTTGTCATAACCCATTTCAATTTCCCATTTGGATCTCTAAAATTTTCTCTTGTATTTGTTATTATTATTACTTAATAGCTAATAATAACTGTAGATTTTGATCATGGAAATTTTTTACATTGTGCTATTATCCTCAGTGAGATTTTTCATGAGTGTGATGCACATACTGTTTTTTAGTTATTTTATGGATTTTATCAATTCATGCAAGAAATATAATGGAAAAGTCAATGAAGATTGTGGGTATGAAACTGTGAGATATTTTATATTGGGGATTTTGTTACTATCTTTATGTCTTCTTTGTGATTTATATAATTATTTGTTTTTGTAGGTGAAAGAATAATCAGTTATTGAAGGTTGAAAATATTATTAAATTACCAGAATCTGTTAATGAAGCTGACCAACTAAGCTCTTTGCATTACAAAGATCATTGATTACATAGTAAAGTTGAGAATACATAGGAATCTTTGGGACTTGTGAGGTTCTTAATCCACAAGTTATTATACCTGGACCCTGATTGAAAAGTGGTGTTATCTGATGCAAAGAAAAGTGTAATAGTAGTTTCTGCTTTATAAATTTTTCTAGGAAAATTAGTATAACAACACTGTTGATTGGGTTTTCTTTGGTATCTGTTATATTTAGCTGTGGAAAGTGTAGCAAACTTATCAGCTATCTTGCAAAATGGGATGTGTAATGTCGAGTATGGAAGAGGATGGGAAGATCGGAATCTGCAAGGAGAGGAAGAGGCTAATAAAACAGTTAGTTGGTATTAGAGGGGAGTTTTCGGATTCCCTATTGGTCTATTTGAGGGCATTGAGGAACACTGGTGCCACCCTTAGACAATTAACGGAGTCCGATTCATTAGAAATCGATACTCCCTCTAATGACTTGGCCGGGCCGCCTTCTCCACAACCTCGGCTGCCTCCATCCCCTCCACCACCACCACCACCGCCTCCTTTTATTTCTGACAAGCAAGGCTCCCAAGAGGAAATCGTAGAGCACGATTACAAGGATGTTCATGGAATGGAAATTCATCCAAGTATGAGCTCATTATGGCCATTTTCACCCACTCATCACAATTATGAAGTAGTAGAATCAATCGAGGAGGAGAGTTGGGAAGAAACCAAAACAGAATTCGAGGATGACGAGATGGAAGCAGCCGTAGCAAGAGTTGTAAAATCATGCAGTGGGAAGCAGAAGGCCAAAGAACCAGTTGATGATAATTCCTTGGCAATGAGCTTGTATAGAAAAGATACTAAAGCTATGCCCATAGTGGTTCGAAAAAGTGCAAAAACGTTGGAGGGTATAGTTAAAGAGTTAGATGATTATTTCCTCAAAGCATCAAGATGTGTAAAGGAAATTGCTGTTCTTATTGATATCAGTGTAGGAGATACTCTTCGGTGGCAGAATTCTGGGCATCACAACAGTAAAGCTACTTACCCTTTTCCTTTTAGCATTTCGGAAGTTCCATAATGTTATATTAGGTGTTCTTATTGGATGGTCTTTACCCTTTGGCTCTTTTCTTTTCTATATGCGAACTTCATAGTTTCATTTTCTGTTCATAACCCATTTTTCAATACTAAAAAACTGACATTAGTTGCTTTTTTTGAAGTAGAAAATTTCATAGCATATGTAATAACTTTTCTATCTTTATGAGTTACTTCACTTTTAGGATTTTGTTGTAGTTTTTTAGAGGTCAGACCATCAAAGAAAATCAGACAACGGTAGATAAATCTAAGAAATTGAAATTATGATACCTTCAATTTAAGTTATGTTGTATTAAATCTATATGCAATAGCCTTTCTTGTTGATTAGTCATTAATTCTTCAAATGACATAGTAATGTGCATCTTATTTGGAGTTTGTATCAGCAAACTTACTTACAATATTTAATACTTAACTCATGACTTGTTGGCAATTTGTTGCCAAAAGACAATTGGCATGTCGTTTGATTTTAGTTATCCTGAAACCATTTTTAGCATCGATTAATTGATTGATTTGACAAAGATCGAAAGTTTAATTATCTCTTCGATTTTCTTAATTTCATCTATCACCTATCTACTAATCTGGCTTCATACTTAATCTGCAAGTTAATTTTCCGTGGAACACCCTGTCCTGTTGCAATCTTATAGTTGATGTTTATTTTTTACATCATTCAATCCTCAGTGGTATTGGCGGGTGATATTTTCTTACTATGACTTTGTTATTTGTAGGGAAGGGAGGCAACTCAGCAAAGGTCTTCAGCGTACTCTCATGGAGTCGGTCTAAGTCACCCCACTTTACCAGAGATGCTGCCGAGTGTTCTGCTCCTGGTGAACCATGCAGGCCTGGAGCTCATTGTGCCACACTTAAAAAATTATACGAGGCAGAGAAGAAACTTTTCAAGGCAGTAAAGGTACGGCAATAGTAATAACAATGAGCCTGATGGGTGCTGATTTTTAATATGCATTTAGTCCTTTTTTTCCGGACTTTACATACGTTGGCTTGATTTTGTTTAAATGTCATATAATGTAGGAGGAAGGAATTGCCAAATTGGAGTTTGAGAGGAAATCGCTATTATTGCAAAAACAAGAGGATGAGAACATCGACTGGGTCAAGATTGAGAAAACTCGATCAAGTGTTAAGAATTTGGAGTCTGTTATAGAAAGCCAAGGGCAGTCCATCAGTGAAACAACTTCATCAATTTTGGAACTTATAGATCAGGAGCTTACACCCCAGCTGGTTGCGATAACGGCAGGGTATGTTTTTCAGAATATAATGCATTAGACTTTCTCCAACTTCATGCCGAATATTGTTTTCTTTTGGAGATATTTAACGATGGTTCCATTTTGCTATTTCTATCGCATTATGGTTGCATCATTGATTGTCTTCAGTGCAGTTGCTCATTTGGTCTAAATCCAGATGTTTGAGAAACCATATATCTGGTTACGCATGCCACACAAATTTAATGAAAATGAAGAATTGGAATTCCTCTCTAAATAAAGAAATACGTACAAAAAATGATATCTTAATTATTATGTAAGTAATCAGCAAATGAAAGATTTATGATGATATGTTGAATTTACATGATAAAGAAAGAGAGGAGGTTCAAAATACTTGCATGTTGAATTTAGCCGATGAAGGATTTAATCTCTAATGTCACTTTCTTGCCCTGTGCTGAAGATCTTCTAGAACTATTTTCAGTAATTTAAGCAGTGAAACAATTGCATCTGAATCTTGTGTCGGGGAATGCCTTAAATTCTTGATTATTTTTACAGGTTGACACATATGTGGAGCACAATGCATGAGTGTCATCAAGCCCAAGAACTCATCTCCCATAAGCTAAGTAACCTCAGTGATAATCAGAACGCACTACTAAATTCTGAATATCATCACCAGGCTACGGTTCAGTTCGAGGTCGAGGCCTCTTATTGGTATAATGGCTTTTGCAAACTTGTAAAAACTCAACAGGCATATGTCAAGACCCTTTGTAAGTGGATTCAGCTCACCAAACACCTGAGAGATGGCGGTGAAGGCAGTGATAATTCCTCTACGATTCGAACCATCTGTGCACAGTGGAAGGATGGCCTTGAGCAATTACATGACAAGGTACAAATTTGATATTAGTCTTTTTGTTTTTCCTTTTCCCTGTGTTTTGTTCATTTGTTTGAAGGGAAAAGTATAAATCCTTTTCGATCTGTTGTGCTATATACTTCACGTCTTTCTTTCAACATCGAGAAATCATGTCTTTTTCCTTCAAAATTCTAACTATTATAACTTCTTTTTGTTGTCTGAATTATTGCTGCCTCCTTATTGCTTTTTTATTGTTATTCCACCCACAGTACACGGGCTTTCGCTCTGCAATTCCATGAAAATACAGTTGCTTCATAGCTCAAAGCTTTTAATTTTGTCTCGGTTGATTAGTTGTAGAGCCAAAACAAAAGAAGCTTAGCCCAAGCATCCAATAGTTCTTGGTTCCAGACTTGTAAACTCATAAGCAGCATCAAAAACTTACCAATTTTTGTTGAGTCTGTGAGTTTGATTATGTCATAGTCCGAGTTCTTATGCTAGTTAACACGATTGGGTGGCATAGGGTTATAAATTCGAGTTAACAATTAGAGTTTGACAACCAAGCTTAATTTTGCTTTTATAGTATAGGGTAGGATCCAGTTTGGCCTTTCTGAATTGTTAGAGATATAAACCATACTTGTGCCCTCACAAACAGGTTAAGCTTTAAGGTCAAGTTAATTATGGACAGTTCGACACGGTTTCAAATTCTGACCGAGTGGTCATGAGTTCGATACATGTCACTGTTATTAGCTTTGCCATCGTCATTTTAGTCACCAGCATGACAATACCATTTGTCATGACAAATTTACAACCAGCACAGAATTGCAATTACTACTTATGCAAGCGCTGTCACCAATCACCATTATTTACCCAACCGCACGCATCTTCATTGCCATTAGTGGTTCTAATGGTTTGCTCTCGAACTATGCATACATAAATTCATGAATGTCACAATAAGTCATTAATACATAGTGCCGTATTTTCATGGATTTTGTTTTATGATCCTAGTTCCACAGATCTAGTGCCAAGATTTATGTGTACAATGCCTTATTGGTAGTCCATGGAAGTCCAATATACTATGAAGAGAATCTCGGAGAATTTATAGATGCTTTATTTGATTGTTTCTTTACTGTCTTGTCTCTTTGTTGAGTATCATAGTTCTTCGCATTCGTATATATACATTAGAATGTACTTATGGATAGGAGACGACTTTCGTGTTTTTGTCAAGACGGAGAAATAAAAATGCAACACATTTCCTGTATTCTAGTGGCAAAGAATCTAAAAACTACATATAGTGAAAAAGCCTGTAAGCCTTTTAGAATTATACTATGTGATACAAGTGAAGGTCTTTAATTAAGATTTGATTTCAATGTTAGGGAGAGGAATTTGAAGTACTCTTTCCCCATAGCTATCTATAGCTTGCTAACTGATTCGGAATTTCATATTCTTGTAAGTTTAGATTGTTGTCTCCATCATTAGCACCCTTTTGCTGTATTGAAATATTGTTTCATCATTATTGAGCTACCCGAAGTTGAATACCGATAAATAATTGAAGATTCAATATTCTGTTACAACCACAACCAAACCTTAATCCACTAGGTAGGGTCGGCAAGATTCAATATTCTGTTATGTAGTAATTATGTCTCCTTGTAGTATTTAACAAGAAGAAAGGCGGGTATGGTATGCCTACAATCGGAGAAGTTAGAAGCTCTGAAGGCAAGGGTAAAATTATGTTATGGGGTTATGTTGCACTTTATAGTTAAAGCTTATGTTCTTTGCCCATAAAGTTTTGATTTCTTCAAAATATTAATTGTTTCATTGCATTATAAATGTGTGAACTGTGAAGTGTTTCTTAATCTGAGTGGACTTCATCCTTGTGAATAGTAAGATTATTAAATGTCTGGTATTCTGCTGTGGTTACAGGAGGCCGCCGAAGCAATCAAAGACCTTTTGTCATCTATCCGTTTGATAATTGCCCAGCAGGCTGAGGAAGATAACATTCTGAAAAAGTTGGAAAAACTTGAAAGGAGGTTGGAGAGATGCATGAACTCCCTAACTGAGATGACGAAAAAATTCGAGGGGAGCTTCGGAGATGATGGCGATATACCTGTTAATATGAGCCCCAGGCATCCATTATCTCTTAAAAAAACCAAAGCAGAAACCTTAAAGAAGCAAGTGGAAAGTGTGAAGACAGATTATCTTGATTCTATCCAATGTAGTAGGGTCATGACACTGAATCACCTCAAAACTACACTTCCTCCTGTTTTCCAGTCACTGATGGCATTTTCTCGTGCTTCAGCCGAGGCAATTGACGGCCGAAATCTGGAAAAGCCAGAGGAATGCAGTGATATCTCATCACAAAGCTAATAGGTTTTCTTTGGTATGGTGCTTCAGATAGCAGTCAGCTTATGCTTCATGCTGATATGAGCAGAAAAAAATTGTGTTGATTTAAATAAAAACTGTGTTGTTCTTGAGGGTTTGTATACTAAAACAAAAATTAAAATCAGAATGCATGTTGAGGCATGCTTCATGGTTGGTTTGTATCACAACAAAGATGATTTTAAATCTACAAGAAACCATCTTATATGATTTGGTAAATTGTAATACAATTTAAGCTAATACAATCATGCCATTAGGAACACTGATCAGGGGTTAAACATATATTCTTTATTTGTCAATTTTAGTACAAGAGCATCATCATTTCATATTTTAGAATTTGTTCATTTTAGAAATGCAAATATTGCAACTTGGGTGGTGAATGACCGTAGATGCTTAAAAATTAGACCATATAAAATAAGAAATTCTCTCTAAATGTTACTCTAAGTTTCTCTTATGAACCAACGTCATGTTCTGGTTTTGGGTAGAGCTAGATCTAAACTTTGGGAAAGCACATCCACTGTCCTAAAAGTGTCCCTAATTATTTTTAGATCAATCACAATAAATAACACATGAAGTAACATAGTTTTTGAGATAGAAGATGTACACCTAAATGTTGGTTAGGTAAACATCTTGCAGTAAGAGAAATAGTCATGAAACTCAGCTCATCCCATAGGGTGTTCAATGGAGGGACCCAATTGGTATATACACACAAAAGGCTTATCTTACCATCTTAGCACATTGCTAAACCCAAAAGAGAATGAGTCCATAAATCATAATGGAATATTAATTAAAATGCAAAAAACATTATGAGTTTTCATAGCTCTAAAAGGTCCAAATATATGGGGTTTATGGAAATACCCTGAGCAGAGAATTAAAAATCCACAGCAAGTTTAGTTTTTCATTCTGATCAAATTATGAAGGAAAATAAAGAAGAAATATAAGGAAAAATGAAGTAGGAACACAAGTTCATAAGGTGCATGCTGGTATAGTCAAATCCAAAGAATAATCTACTTCACTAATCCATGGAGTGTTGTTTAGCTCCAGACCTGAAAAGGAGGTCGATTCCCAACAAGTTGGATTCTTGATAAGCTTCATGTTTAAGTAATATGCCCATATGCTAACATATTTCCACACCCATTGACTTGATCAGTTCATAGCACTTTGTGTCCTTACTCAAAACAAGAACCAACTCATTGACTTGATCAATTTCATTATTGAGAAGTCGTTTCTGAAACTCTTCAATTCTTTGGTTAACCATTTGAGCTAACCAACATAGCACTTAAATATACTCTAGAGTCTGAAAAGGACCAATATTTTCAACTAGTGTGCATAAAGCAGGGCCATATCAACACTGCTCAAAACCAAGTGAAAGATAAGGTAGGTAGCACAACAGTCATATTTCTGTTTTACAGAAATATAAAGACATTACTTCTCAACACGTTTTCGTTTGAGGGAACCACTAAGAGCAGCCTTAGCTTTGGCCCACTCTTTCAATGAAGCAGCATTTCTCATAAACGAGCAAGTTTCACTTACTTCAACGACTTCAGTGGATCTTTCCTTTGGGGTTGTTTCTTCAGTGGTTCTTTCCATTGGTTCTGTTTCATTTTTTTCCTCCACTACTGGAGCAGAAGTAATATCAGTGGCAAAGACATGCTGACTCTTATCAGTTACAGTCTCCCCCGAGTTAAGCCCATCAATAACAACTTCCTTAACGGTATCCTTAGCTACACCACTGTTTTTTCCATCATTGGAATTGACAGGGTACACAATGGGCTCTGTTGCCATTGGTTCTGGGAAACTGATGCCAGGCAAAATTTGTGAAATGCTAAATGAGCTGTTATTCTCCCGAACCAGTTGTGTCCATGATTCCTTTTGCAGCCATGAAGCACCTCTACCAGTCTTCTTTGGTACCACGTTTTTGTCAGTAGGCTCAGCTTCAGTATGCTCTTCTATCACTTGTGCACTGGTAGGCTCAGCTTCAGCATGCTCTTCTATCACTTGTGCACCGGTAGGCTCAGCTTCAGCATGCTCTTCTATCACTTGTGTACTGGTAGGCTCAGCTTCAGCAAGCTCTTTTATCACTTCTGTATCGGTAAGTTTGCTCAAAAGGTATCCATCCCTTTCCATGTTTTGATTTTTTATGTCTGCCTTATTTGGTAACACATTTTTTTCAGTAGGCTGAGCTTCAGCATACTCGTTTACCTCTTGTGTATCAATAGGCCGAACTTCAGCATGCTCTTTTATCACTTGTGTATTGGTAGGTGTGCTCACAATGGATCCATCCCTTTTTGACTTTTTTGCTTTTTTCTTAGTAGATGAAGGTGTGGACGGACTATCAGAACCCTGTTGACCTTTACCAGAATCGAACTTTGGCAGTATGAGAGAGGCATTGAAAGCAGTATTGCCTCCAGCACCAAGAAGTTCTTTCCATGAAGACTTCTGAAAGCAAGAAACTTTAGTTGTTTCCCCAAAGCTACTATCTTCTGAATCACTAGGTTGCCCATCAGATCCCACCTCATGTGGAAGGGTCTGCATACTATTCTTGCCTCCAAGCGTGGTAGACACACCCTCATTGCTTTCCTTTTCCAATTTCGGAAGTGATTTTCTCTTCTTGCTAGTATTGTTATTATTCTTTTTCTTCAGTTCAGACATAGTCTTGCTGGGTTCTTCCTTAACAATTCTTGTTTTATTCAACCATGATTCCTAAATATCCAGAACAACAATTAGACAACAGAGAAAAACGTATTCTTTGTTAAAATGAAACTGGCATTACCAAAATACCAATTAAACACAATCAACATCATTTTATCCCCCCCACCCCACACACACAAAATCAAGGAAAAACAAGCTAACCTGACTTTGTAATATTCTTTCAAGTTCCTCACTACTTGTTAAAGCTGCCTTACTTTTGTTCGTTTGAATATTAATTATGATGTCATCTTCATCTGTTCCGCTACCAGTCTCAGATTCATTGGATTGTACAGCATCAGGTGATTCAAGAGAATCCTGTTGTTTTTCAAGATGCTTGGTGTTGGAAATCTTTTCTTTCTGCAGTAGCTTGTTCATCACAGCATTCATTACGTTGATTTCTTCATCATTCATTCCGCCACTTTCTGCTGCTACCTGATCAAAACATAGCTTTCCCCTTTCTGTGCCAGAAGGACTACAATGCTCCTCACAATCACAGAAATGTACAGGCATTGAAGGCACTTTAATATTCTGGAAACTGTATTTGTGCTTGCCAGTTCCACTGAATGGTATGGATTTCACCTGTACACAGTATATGGGTGGCATGCACAAATTGAGTCATATGATGTAGCACTAATATATTTATATAGAATTAAATATAGGGGAAAGTGAGGATACATTCAATACACTTAAACAATTATACATTCATAAATGATAAATCAATAAAATTTGAGCACCAGTGGCCTGATATAATTGCCTTCAGCCAAGATTCTTTAATAATCACTCAACCAAAACACTGGTTCACTCTTCCTTCAATTTACCCTAAAACACACTGAAATCTAAAAACAAATTACACAGGTAAAGTTGACAGCACCCAAACATACAACAATTTAAATTAATTAAATCTCATCATCGATTATACCCAATAACCCTTGAACCCACCAATTTTCTACAACAGTTTCCACCTAGAAACCATAATATTAATATATTATATTCTAAATCTTTCTGCCATCATACAGCAAAATAACTAGAATTAAAAGAATATTGAACACCACACAATTATTAACAAAGGCATGCAACTTTGATTTTTTCCTCCTTTGGATACATTAGAACTTGGCGGTTTAGATCTCAGCCATTGATGGAACCAGGGTAGTCAACAGCAGGAACTCCTGCCGTATGACTCCTTCACATCCTGTCATGTCATGCAGCCTTGCCAGTCCCCACGATGATCTGTGTGTTGCGTCACTTTTTTATCTGGAGCAGCAAATTGAAGCATCCATATTGCAAAGCAGTAAAAACCAAAGTCTATCCCCAATTTTAGCCATTACAAGAAATGAAATGTAAATCCTGACTTGTTTTTCGTTAAAAGAATAAATCTTAACAGAACAGGAAAGAAATTAAAATGAGAGAGGAATATAAGATATATCCTGCTAAAAAGAGTCTCCAATAGGCAATAATGATGAGCCTTCGAGACTAAAAAAATGTCAGAAAGTTTGCCAAATTTTTCTACATATCAGACAGGTTGTACAGTCCCTCAAAAAACGCATAAGAGAAAACCAAAGAGAGGCCAAAAACACAAATCTATCACATAAAAAATGTGAAATCAAGGTCTTGGAACTGCCCTATGGACCTGTATTGTTTCCTCCTTATTAGTTTTTGAGGTTTTGGTTACACTGTATGGATGCCAAAACTCGGGCAGAGTTCGGTTTTTGCTGTTTGGTTTAATGGTCAGAAAGGAACTGTAAAATGTTTAATGACGCCTTCTCGTCTTTAAACTTTGGGATCTCTTTAATGCTCTGCCCATGGGTTCTTTGTGGGGTCTCTTGTCTCTATGGTAGGCATGCCTAAGATTTGGCATACTTTGGTGCATAACTCTATCTCATTACATAAAATTAGGATCTTCCAATCAAATAATCCCAAGATCGAGTGACTAATATGGCTAGTTCTTATAATTTTAGAAATTACAATGATAATTTCTTAGTTAAATACTAATATAATAGGTGCTTACAATTTAGTGACCAGATGGTGGTTTTGTTTAAAAAATAAAGTAAGCTATATTTGTAGCTCACCTTTCTTAACCCGGGAAAGAAAATGTGCAGCTGCTTTGTCTTCAAACTCTCTTTTCTCTTGTGCATCTCCTCCAAGGAAAGAACTTTGTCACTATCAACATTAGCAGTGTCACTAGTGTCAGGCTGGCTACTAACAGCCTCCTCAGCAGCAGCTTCTTCCCATTCTTTTTTCAAACGTATCAGATAATTTTCTTTCGCCTTCTCAAGTTTCAATTTTCCACCCTTCCACAAACAGCCATTATACTGTAAACAGAAGGAAAAAACAACGAATGTATTGATTATGAACCCTTTTGTACATAAAATTCAGGCTATGTTTGGACAATAATAATACGTGGAAAGGAACAAAGTTACCCCAACATTATCTAGATGATTCATGATAAATAGAATAAATAATAAATTGGGTTACTTCACTCCTTTTATTTCATCCTATTTTATATAATCCAAATCATGAAAGCTAGAATGTGTTCGGTAACACCACCAAAGGGCTTATAAGGTCCCCCACTAGCTTTTTTGACTAAAAATAAACTATCTGTGTAAATGGACTTATTTCAACGAACTACGAGCTTCTAAGCTCGTATTTGATAAGCTGCTTGAAGTAGCTTAGGAGTTTATGACATTTTACACTGATCAGCTAATTTTATCAAACTGTTCTAATTCAATTAGCTAGTTTATCAACTCGTATTTTCTAGCTCCTAGCTTTTAAGCTTTCAACTAGCTTATTTTAGTATAATTGTGCCCAACTCCACCCAAAAACTATCTCATAGGGCGAAGATGCCCAATCTATTAAAAATGACATGTGGGACTTCATTACTTTAACAGACCTCATCACCCCAAGGTATAACTCATCTGGAGCACAGAATAATGGTCAAACAAACATCTGTGGTGACCCAATATGAATAATTGGACCTAACCACCGAAAAGCTAGCTCATAGGAGACGAATGCCCACGCTGTTATCCATGGCTCTTGACTTATATTTTGCTCAAGAACCCCAGGACATCATTAACTTATAAACTAGTCATGCCAAACAAGCCACGAAACTACTCGAGTTAGCAAATAGACCTATAAGCTATTAACTTAAATCATTAACTTATAAGCTAATCATGCCAAACAGAGCCACTAAACTTCTCGCGTTAGCGAATGGACTTATAATCTATTAACTTACATCATTAACTTATAAGCTAGTCATGCCATACAAAGCCACTAAACTACTCGAGTTAGCGAATAAACTTATAAGCTATTAACCTACACCTCATTTCACACCCATTACCTAGTTTTATATTTCCAACCCAATAATCTCATTCTAATACTCAAACAGAACCCTAGTACTATTCCAATTCAGTTCAATTTTCATCAATTTCCATAAACCAAAACAAGGGCATAATGGAATAGTTTAACAGAATCATTACCTTGCTGAAAAGCTTGGAAAGAGATTTAGAATCGGTGGGAGAAGGGAAGAAGTCAACGTAAGCAAAGCTACGACCTTTGGTTCGGATAGTTTGAATCCCATGAACGGTTCCAAGAGAAGAAAATAATCGATGAAGATCTTGAGGGGTTACGGTTTCTCCTAAACCTCCTACAAAGATTCTCACTCTGTTGTTGTTATCTTCTGCCTCCATCTTCACACAGTGATGTGTTTGTGCACAACAGAAGAAGAGAAGAAGAGAATACAATAAATAGGGTTTAGCTTTATGGGCTATTTCGGGTTCTTTGCATCAGTTAGGTGATTTTAATTTTTTTTTGGTCCTTCAAATCATATCGTCCCACTTTATACATTTATGAAGGACTTATCGTTATTTACAGGAATCAAATATTCGACTTTTAATCATTCGGAATTTAGTGAAATTTTATATCACTTGATCTCCATGGTAGGTGATTTTAATTTGTAACTTCAAATTTATTTGGTACTCAATTTTTTACTTATGCTACTCTAATTAAAATCTATTTATTTTTTTGAAAAAGGATGTTAAATTATTTGATTTTGTAGTTAATTTCACTTATGTTTAATATTTTTTATATATTTTAGGTTTTTTCAATTTTTAAGGAATTAAATTTATATACACAAAAATTTTGTAAAAGACTAAAATAAGTTTTTACTCTTATTCTAAACATTTGTTATGATTAATTTTTGGAGCATTTTACATGCATTCATAGTTTTTGAATATTTTTGGAGCATTTTTCATATGGAAATTCTTTGAACTGTATTGAAGTTATGTATTGCCTCCGATCTATATACAATAATTTATTTATGCTCAATTAAAAATATGCCTCTTTGAAAACTAAAACAACGAATGAAATATAAAAATGTGAATATCAAGTGAGTTAAGGGGGAAAGAGTCTTAAAGTTAGTTTGCGAGTTATATTTTAGAGGGAATGAATGAAAATGGAAGGTTTGGGAGTCTTCTCATAAGTGTATTTCATAGTTCTTAAACCTTCCATTTCCCTTCGTTCTCCTCCAAAATCCAACTCCCAAACTAATCCTTTGGGGTGTGAATGTAAGTTTAGCTTTGAAGAAATTTTTTTTTGATACAACCTACCATTTATATAATTTATTGTGATCATGTTAATTTATAAACTAAAGCTTTTATTTGTCTCTTACTCTCTAAAATTAAACTCAGAAATACATACTTAGTCTTATTTGAAGAAATGTGGTTATGCAACAGATAATATAAGAAACAAGAATGGGAGGTGAATGAGAAATGGTGAGTAAAGTTACACTATCATTTAAATAAGGTAACAGTGTTTTTGAATTTCTTTGACACATATATCATTTAAAGTGTTCTCTACCTGGCAAAACAAATTAAATTTCTGGTTGACGACATGTGAACATCCTTAATTGAAAAGAAAAAAACAATACTTGCTACAAATCATGAATAAGTGATTTTTTGGGTCTTTTGTTTTGTTTATTTGGGATGTAGGAAATGTGGGCACAACTTGAGGGGCGAGGAAAAACCATTTTGTCTGTGCCAAATAAACAAAAAAAAGTGTTATCCTGTCAGTGAAATCATGACATGTGTCATGCTTTATCATTTTCTATAAAAATATTTTTAAAAATAAACAAAATAACACACATGTCACATTTTTACTAATTAGCTAGAGGAGAGAAGTTATTTCCGGATATGAGGAGATACATTATTCTCTTAATATATATATATATATATATATATATATATATATATGAGTTATATGTCTTTTTAAGGAAATAAACAAGTTAATGAATAAAAATGATATTCATATGGTCATCTCTACATCATTATCACGTTTAAGTATTGGTGGATGTATTTATTTAGCTACTAAAAAATTAGAGTAAATTATACTTAAACTCCCTGATTTTTAATGAAATTATGTAAATCATCTCTTACTTTTTATACATACACAAATCTCTTAATTTTTTTACTTTAGTTATAATGATGACTAGTGCACAATAAAATAAGTGTAATATTTTAAATAAAAAATGTGAAAATGCAATTAAGTTAATCAAAACATGGTATATTGTGGAGACAAATCCAAATAATATATGAATATCTCTTTATTATTTTAGGTTCATTACGATAAAGTATAAGAGTGATTTAAACAATATCTCTTTAGAATCGTTTATGCATTTTGTAAAAAAGAATAATGAAGATACATTGATTTATATATTTTTTGGACTTGTCTCAACAATATATCATATTTTGTTTAACTAAATTGCATTTATTATATTTTTTGCTTAAAATATTACACTTATTTCTCATGCAATGGTAGTCAATGTAGCGAAAGTATAAAAACTATGGTGTTTATGTAGGTGTAAAAAAGTGAGGGATAGTATGTGTAATTTCACTAAAATTCAGGGGATGTCAGTATAATTTACTCAAAAGATTATTAGTTTGTCTTTCTTCGTATTGGATGGACATCTCTTATCTTCGGTTTAATACACTCTTACTTTATTAAAAATAAGTATCACATCTAAGCAAAGAGAACAATCAAAATAATAAAATTACATAAAATAAGTTCAAATCCAACATATTGGGACTCTCCTATAAACACCAACATAGAGTGATTAACTCTATGGTTATAATTATGTTGGCAATTAATGGAGAATCAACTTGGGCATACAAGAATGAATCACAAGTTTCCTTTGCAACATTATAGAAAGAAAAATGATATATTTTACAAAGAGTGTAAAATTGATAAACTGACATGTAAAGACTTATACACAAAATTTCATTATCTACCATTTATTTAGGTTACTTTTTTTGAAAAGTCAACAATAATTAAGTATTAATGATGAATGATGTAATGAAAGTGTATAAAAACTATACACTATTAGTGCATACATATTTTTCTCTTTTACAAATTCTCTTGGGACCATATGGAATTAAATATTATTGATCCAATAAGCAAAAATCCAAATCTAAATCCAAAATGTAACTACAGTGATGAACAAGAAAATTACAAAAACGTGTCTCTTTCATTGTTGATTATGGAATGCTAAAGTTTTCTATTCCTTTTCTTTTTGCTAGCTTAAGTACCTTGGTGGTTTGGTTGAAATTTTTTAAGAACATCAACAATTATAGACAACTAAGTACAAACTTCAACAACTATCATAAACATGATTAAATGCTCCTAACATCATTTTCACAATAATGCATGCATGTACAAAGGTACATCAGAAAATCAATGCTGACATCTTCCCATCAACTTATATATATATAAATAAAGAGGAATGATTTGTTTACACTCAAGTTAAGTTACATCAGTTATACTGAATCTCATCTATTAATTTTTTTAAATCTAACGGACCTAAAAAGTGAGTGAAAAAAGTGATGAAAGAGAGAAAATTGAATCTTATATGACTTTTAAATTTCACTCATTTGGTTCGTGTGATTTAAGAAAATCAATGTACGAGATTGAGTATAACTGATGTAATTTAATTTGGATGTAAACAAATTCCTACTCATAATATGGTACAAAAGTCATTGGTTAAAAAATAACCACAATTCAACTGTTACTGTTATCTTCATATTTTCAATCTTATCATAATAAAGTAGGTACAAGAATTATGCTATCATGATCTTGAGATACAAAAAAAAGTATTTTTTAGGCCTAACACCTAAGAGGGGATTTTAAAAGATATCGAGATGTATATAGTGACGAGTTTTATACATTGTTAATACATCATCTACTATTAAAAACTAATCACCATTAAATGTGTATAGATTTTATAAAAATATATAAATGTGCATAGATTTTACACTCATTTTAAAACACTCAGCAAACTAATAAAAAAGGATACCCTGATGATGGATGAAAAGGAGCAGTGCAATTCTGTTCCTAGAATTGTAAGCACAAATAATGGATCATATTTTCAGAATTCAGAGACTAACTAAAATGACATCTGCTTATAGATTAAAGTACTGGAATGGTTGCTTAATCTGATGCAATCATTTTCTTGATCTGATAAGAAAATTATCATGAAGTTATACTCGATCTTATCCTTTAATTATCATGAAGTTATTCTAGCTGGTGCCATGCCATTGCTTTGGCTCATATCATTTTACTAGCATTTTATTATAAATTTTGATATTTTTATACAACTTCTTAATTCTTGATTAATATGTTTTATACTTAATTCTAAGCTCCTTGTTGAAGTTGGCTAAGGCTTTGATACAGGAATACATGTAGGTAATTTCATTACATGTAAGTTTAACTTTGCCACCTTTAAGCAATGACTATACCTTTTATTTTTACAAAAAATTGCACACAATACATTGGTTGTAACCTTAATCATGTCGAGAGTTTACATTCCACATCATTTACATATTTGAACATATCGAAAATAATACCTTGTTGAAATCTATAATTATTGAATATTGGCTAAAAGAAAAAGATAATGAAAATATTTCCTTGAGCTAAGCAAAAAGGAAGTGGCTAGAGATCATCTTGAAGAAAGAGAGAATTTCTAGCCAAGTAAAAAGAAGTGGCTATAGTGAAACCATCATCAATGTTCTTTTCCTTTGGCCACATAATCTTCAAAAACTTTGGCTATAAATAGGAGTTCTCCAAGTCATTGTAAAACACACCAAATACTTAGCTTAGTGCATATTCTCTCTTTTTGTTCTCTTGTTATAATATTATGAGAAATACTTGAGTGGAAGTGAAATTTGATGTACTTGGATTTTGGGAAGTGAATGAGATACTTGTAATTATTTTTATCATAATGGAATATTCTTGTTGCTCTTCAACCGTGGACTTAGGCAAATTACCGAACCACATTAAATTATCGATTTCATTTTCTCTATTATATTTTCTCCATGGGTCTTCCACTTCAACAATCTGGTATCAGAGCTCGTAGAGCTCTTGCATGCTAAGCCGTATGATCTAAAAGAAAATTCTTAGTATTCTCTGTGTTCATAGCATTGTTTGATCTTACACACCATAAAAGAATTCTTCTTATTACTATAAAAGTATAATAGTGTGAAAGTGCATGTCTAGGAAAGTTCTGTCTTAGGAAAGACTTGGTATTTAAGTGTGTCTGTTAAGACTCACCTCTCTTTTCTAGGAACTTTCTTGGTGTATGTTCACGAACAACGATATTATTCCGGTATACGGTTATCATGATGAGTGCTAAATTTGATTTGGAAAAATTTAATAGAGAAAATGATTTCAACCTCTAGCGATTGAAGATGAAAGCTCTTCCAGTTCATCAAGACTTTGACAAAGCCTTGGAAGGTAGAAACAAGCTACCACAGAGTCTGACTGAGGACGAGAAGGATAAAACCTTGGAAAAATCACATAGTGAAATTTTGTTGTGTTGGGGATATGAAGTTTTGCAAGAAGTGTCAGCTAAAACTACAACTGCTTCATTATGGTTGAAGTTGGAAAGCCTGTACATGACAAAGTCACTCACCAACATACTGTATTTAAAGAAAAGAATATATACTCTTCAAATGCATGAAAGAAAACTCATAAAAGATCATCTGGATTAATTTAACAAAATTATTATTGATCTAAATAATATTAATATTAAAATTGAAGATGGAGACCAAACATTCTTCTACTATGTTCTCTTTCAATTTCTTACGAGCACTTCATAGACACCATGATGTATGATCGAGAATATCTGACCTTGGAAGAAGTAAAGGCGGCGTTGCACTCGAAAGAACTAGAGAAAAGAGTATTAGATTCGAGATCTGGAGGCTCAAGTGATAGTTTTTTTATAGAGGAAAAACAGATAAGCGAAATCAATTTGGTGAAAGAGGGAAATCTATGTCCAAGTCTAAAGCAAAACCAAGAAAGTATAAATACTTTCACTGTCACAAAGAGAGACATATAAGAAAGAATTTCGCAGAGCTCAAAGGCAAGGAAAGGATTTATGGATATGGAGATGCAGTTGTAGCAAATGGCTATGATAGTGCAGATGCACTAATAGTCTCAGAGCACGACTCAAAAGATGAATGGATAGTTGATTCTGGATGCTCATATCATATGTGTCCCATTAAGAATTGGTTTTCCACTTACCAACCCTTACATAGGGACAAGGTCCTTATGGGAAATAATGCTCTCTGCAAGGTCATTGGCATCGGCACAATTAGAATCAAGATGTTCAACGGAATCATAAGGACGTTGACAAATGTAAGGCATGTTACAGAATTAAAGAAAAAATTGATTTCCTTGGGAACACTAGATTCAAAAGGTTATAGCTACAAAGGTGAAGGTGAAACTATAAGAATGTCTAAAGGCGTTATGGTTGTAATGAAAGGAAAGAAAGAGAATAGTCTCTATATGTTACAAGGAAACACAATCACGGGTGTTGATGTTATCTTCTTAACATCTGATTCTGATGTCACCAAACTATGGCATATGAGAATGAGTCATGTTAGTGAAAGAGGTCTAGCCGAGTTGGCCAAACAGAGATTACTATGTGGTCAACAAATCAGGAAGGTAGACTTTTGTGAACACTGTGTTTTCAGAAAGTAGTGTCAAATAAAAGTCAATACTGTAGTTCATCGAACAATAGGCATGTTGGATTAAGTACATTCTAACTTGTGGGATCCTTCCCAAGTACCTTCTCATTGTGGTAGTAGATACATGTTAACATTCATTGATGACTATTCAAGGAAGGTGTGGATTTTCATTTTGAAACACAAAAGTGAAGTATTTGCCAAGTTCAAATAGTGGAAAACCTTGATCGAAAAGCAACCCGAGAGAAAGATCAAGGGATTGAGATTTGACAATGGTCTAGAAATCTGTAGCGAAGAATTCAGAAATTTTTGCAAAGATCACGATATTGTCAAACATTATACTGTGAGGTACACTCCACAACAAAATGGAATTGCAGAACGAATGAACAAAACTTTATTTGAAAGGATAATATGTATGTTGTTAAATGTTGGATTGCCCAAAGAATTTTGGACAAAAGTTGTCAATACATCTTGTTACTTGATCAACAGATGTCCATCAACGACCATTGGTTTCAAAACTCCAGAAGAGATGTGGTCGAGTATTCCGACAAATTATGAAAAATTGAGGATATTTGGTTGTCCTGCATATGCTCATAACAAAGAAGGAAAACTTAATGCAAGAGCATTGAAATGCATTTTTCTTGGATATCCTGATGGTATTAAAGGATATAAGTTCTGGTGGCCATAGAAAAGAAAGTGCATTATTAGTAGAGATGTTACTTTTAATGAAGCTGAAATGCTAAAGCCTCATACAGAGTCATTAAGTGAAAATGACGATCCTAATATCTTGGAGAAGGTGGAGTTTGAGGTGGAGCCAACAAAAGAATAAACACTTGATCAAGAAGAAGAAGTTCGTGATGCATATATTGATATTGATATCTCCTAATTACAACATTATCAGTTGACTAGGGACAGGTAAATGAGACATATAAAACCTCCAGAAAAGTATGGCTATGTTGATTTTGTGTCATACGCTCTAAATGTTGTTGAGGATATCAACAATTGTGAACCAAAGTCATATGAAGAAGCTATCAACAACAAAGAAGTTTCCAAATGGATTTCTGCCATGGTAGAAGAAATTGAGTCTCTTCATAAGAATCATACTTGGGTTCTTGTGAAGCAACTGATGGCTCAAAAGATTATTGGATGCAAATGGGTCTTCAAAAAGAAGGAAGGAATCCCTTTGGTTGAAGATGCAAGATTCAAGGTGCGGTTAGTGTCCAAAGGTTTTATACAAAGATAAGGCATTGATTTTAATAAAGTTTTCTCCCATGTGGTAAAACATGGCTCTATTCACATCCTACTTGTCATTGTAGCTCAATTTGATCTAGAACTTGAGCAACTAGATGTCAAAATGACATTCTTACATGGTGAGTTGGAGGAACAAATCTACATGAAACAACCTCAAGGATTTGAAGTTCAAGGGATAAAGATCATGTTTGCTTGCTGAAGAAATCTTTATATGGCCTAAAGCAATCTTCTAGACAGTGGTATCGACAATTTGACACCTTCATGCTTGAAAATGGTTATTCCAGAAGTGAACATGATAGTTGTGTCTACTACAAGAAGCTTACAAATAAGTCATTTATCTATTTGCTTTTATATGTTTATGACATGTTGATCGTATGTAAGAACATGTCAAAAATAAGAAACTTGAAAGCTCAATTGAGCTCAAAGTTTGAAATGAAGGACTTAGGAGCCGTAAATAAAATTCTGGGAATGGAGATTCAGAGGGACAAAAAAGATGGGACACTATTTCTGTCATAAAAGAAGTACGTTGAGAAAGTGTTGGAACGTTTTGACATGCAAAATGCTAAACTAGTCACTACTCCATTGGCGACTCATTTCAAACTTTCAATGGCATTGTGTCCACAAACTGATAATGAAAAAGAGGAGATGTCAAGTGTACCTTATGCTAGTACGGTTGGCAGTCTCATGCATGTCATGGTGCGCATTTGACCAGATATTGCACATGTAGTAAGTATGGTAAGCAGATATATGACAAATTCTGGTAAAGTTTATTGTAAGACTATGAAGTAGATTATGTGCTACCTAAAATGTACCACAAATATAAGGCTTTTGTATGGTAAAGTTAAAGATGTTGGAAATAAGATCATTGGATATGTTTTCTCGGATTATGTTTGAGATCTAGATAAGCGAAGATCGTTCACCGGATATGTCTTTACACTGTGTGGTTGTACTATTAGTTAGAAAGTCACACTACAATCAATTGTTGCTTTGTCTACAACTGAAACATATTATATTGTAGTAACATAAATTGTAAAGGAAGTCATTTAGGAGAAAACCCTAATTGAAGAGTTGGATATACAAATTGAAGAAACAACCATCTACTGTGATAGCCAAAGTGCTATACATCTGATAAAGAATCCAATGTATCATGAAAGAATTAAGCATATTGATGTTCAAATGCACTTTATCAGAGACATAGCGGAGACAGAAGGTGTTAGAGTGGAAAAAATACCCACAATAGATAATCCGGCGGGCAAGATGATGAAGTCAGTTTCAACTACCATGTTCAGACATTGTCTGGACTTGATTAATGTTCAAAATCTCTATAGGGCATGAAGAAGAGTAACAAAAGAATAACTATGGTAGTCTTTTAGCCAATGTGAAGATTTATTGAATATTGACTAAAAAAAGATAATGAAAAGACTTCCTTGAGCCAAGAAAAAAAGGAAGTGACTAGAAATCATCTTGAAGAAAGAGACAATTTATAGTCAAGTAAAAAGAAGTGGCTATGGTGAAACTATCATCAATGCTCTTTTCCTTTGGCCAAATAATCTTCAAGAGCTTTGGCTATAAATAGGAGTTCTCTAAGTCATTGTAAGACACACCAAATATTGTGAGAAATACTCGGGTGATGATGAAATTGAGTGTACTTGGGTTTTGAAAAGTGAGTGATGATGAAAAAACTCTTACAATGTCGATATATACATTTTTTTCTAAAATTGCGATTTATTGATGAATGTAACGTCTATGTATTGTTAGTGTAAATATTTATATACAATTAATACATTATTCATAATTCATTTGTATTACCTTTTTTGAATAGTCAATTATGATTGAAAATGAATGATGGATAATGCAATAACATTATATCAAATTCATACACTATCAATTTATATATTTTTTCTCTTTATTGATTCAATCGATATAAACTCCTAGTTTCTCATTAACATGTTGATGCAGTGGAAATGATCGTTGCGTATTGTTGGTCACAATCAATCAATTAAAGACATAAAATAAATAGAATAGAAGAAACAAGGGAATTTGGTAATGAGGTTCGACCAATTGTGTGTACGTTCCCATAAGCGTTGAGCGGTTACCAAAATATTATTAGAGAATAATAATTACAAAGTCTAACACACTCATGAGCCCACCTGTCCATGAGATGTTTCTATTTGATGCTTATATTTGGTACACATTATAACAAAGGATCTGAATCCAATATATAATATTGATATTCTACTCAATTATAATATTAGGCAACGTGAAACTTCGTATAATAACATATTTCAAACATCCCAAGATAACAAGTCCTTCCTCCTTATTCTTTGACATCTAGCGGCTATAAGATTTTAGGTTTTGTCATGGACAATTTACTTATCGATGTTCATAGATAGTTTTTGTCTTTTGTTTTTTGTTTGGGTAGAATTTTGTGATGGATTCCCTAATATTTTGAGTAGAATTTTGTCTTTTGATTTTATGTTGTATGAATTGTGCTAATTGGTGTTCATAGTAGAGGAGTGACTAAAAGACCTTTGATATAAGTTCATTTTAAAAGTTCACATGGTCACTTTTTTATTTTAACTATATTGATCTTCTCCTCTTGCAAATTTCATTTTTGTTAATGTCATTGCCATGGTTTTATGATCTATTTATCATTGTTGCATCTAATGATTGTATTCATTGTCAAATTTTGTGTTATAGCAACATTTCAATTCATTTTTATAAACAATTTAATAAGGTTAAAAACTATAATACAATGCTCTAACATTTATTCAATTTTCCAGAACATACAACTTTATTATTCTATATAACATATATGTTGATCAAAGAGTAATTGATATAAGTGTATAAGATTCTACTAGATTTCTATATATTGTATTATATCAAAAAGTTTAATTTTTGAAAATAAATTTATTGTTATTGAGAAGGTCAAACAAGTGGAAAAATATTTTTGATTATGCAAAAAGAATAATATATATACCAACAGCTTGCAGCTCAAAATAATCTAAAAATCTAAATTGTAATGTTAAAGTTGTCAATAATTTAATTTGAATAATAAAGGTAGCCAAAGTTGTCCGGCGTGAAGATTCTAGAAATAAATCATTGAAGACAATAAATTAAACAATGTTATGCTGGTGCAAATAATTGTTGGTGATCTTGCTATTAAATTATTCAAAAATCTTTTGTTAGGTACGTTAGTCTCACACTAAACAACAATCGTTAAATACATAATGTAATAATCGATGATATATTAATTATATATAAATCTTTACATTAACAAAAATATATATATATATATATATAACACTCTAGTTTTTACTTGTTTACAAAAGCCAAATTTAATTGATTAAAGGATTTCTTTAACCTCATCATATAATATTAAATGTCAGCCAAATGTGTATTTAGTATTATATATATATATATTAGATATAACACAAGAGTTTAAAATTTATGCACGTAAGATTTAAAGTGTTTATACTGTCGATACATTATCTACCATTGATTTGTAATACTTTTGTTTGAAAGTCAATAATAATTAACATATGAATAATGGTAATTTACTAACGGTGTAAAAAATACTTAATTAGTGTATACATATTCAATCCATAACACAATGGAGTTAGTCAACCCAAACATTTTAGTAAGTGGTGACCAACTAAATCACATAGATGAAAGGTCATTTTGTTTTGACGGGTGACTAATGTGATGATCAATTTCCTTCGAGGATTTAGTTTTTTTCTCTCTTCAACTTTTGATAACTAATTTTATTATTATTTAATCTTTGGAGACTTATTTTGAGATAATTATATGTGTATGACATTTCTTTGTAATTTTTAATTATTTGACCATTGTATACTTAGCATTTAGTAATTATCATTAAATTTTAACTTTAGATAATCATCATCCCATAAGAATAAAATAATTCATCAATAATCAAACGACTTAAAAAAATATAACTTATTTTAATATAAGGTCACACACATGTAAAATTTGAACTTTAAATTATATCTTGGTGGTGGTAAGCACCACTTTGCCGGTCATCAAAATCTGAATAATATAAATTGGTTAAATTTGATTCAAATTAACTTTGATTTATTAACGTGAAAAATAGGGAAAATGTGCATTATGTTAGTCATTCATTAAAATGGAGTTTAAGGAGAAAATTCGATGAATAGTAAAAACAACGTTGGGTTAATGTACACTTAAAGAGTATTTTTATTTTTATTTTTGATAAAAGTTCAAGTTTATCTTTTATGATTCCTAGAAAAAATATCAAGTTTGTAATTAAAATTTGGAAATATAAACATCTTTAAGCTTTTTTTTGTTTACTATTTAGAGATTCATATAAAAATATTTAAGAAAATACAATGGTTACTATTTAGACTGCATCATCCACCATTCATATTTAAATGTTTAATCGCTATTGACTCCACGAAAAAGGTAATCCAAATTAATGAGAGATAATATAATTAACATATATAAATTTTTATGCTAACAATTCATAAATACTACACTCATGCTATATTACTTTTAACAAAAATATTGAATTTTTAGTGTTATATAATTAAATTTTAGTTTAAGAAATGTTTAATTTAAATTTCTATTTAGGAGTACACAATATTGTTTTTATGTATAGTGAAACATCCCGTCTTTTTTCTATTTTAAAAGAACATATATGATATAATGAAAGTTGAAAAAGAGAAGAAATTCAATTAAAACACATTAGGCTAACTTTGAAAAAAGAAGAAAAAATATTGAACCAACAATCAAGGTAGATCCAAGTTCAAAAAGACATAAATCCTTTCATTAAAATTAACACCAAATCATTTCTATTAATTTTGTTTGATAATAAATGGTTATTAATAAAATATATAAACCGTTAATATAAAGTTTTTTATCCTATCAGCGTACCCTTCAACATTAATTTGTATTACTTTTATTTGAGAGTTAACAATAATTATAGATTAACATATGAATGATAAATGATTTACTCACCTTTTGTAAAAAACTTTAACATTGTTGATATATGTATTTTAAATCTAGAAAAGACTTGTATGAAGACGAAACCAGATAAATAATTAAATTTAAAACCTTAAAATATATGAATATTAAATCTATGGACTGACAATGTAACGATGTATACATAATTAATGCATCATTCATTTGGATTAATTTTTTTGAAAGTTAATAATAATTGATAATAAATAGTGAATAATACAATAACAGTATAAAAACTCTTACATTATTAATATATTTGTCTTCTGACATGTTATATGGGTCTTTTGGTACAAAATTTTCTCGAAAATCCATTATACAGTCCCTCTTCTGTTGGCGGGTCTTATGAACAAAACACAATTTAAATTTTTTAAAAAACCCCCTACCCCACAATAGGACCCTTTCCTCTTTTTCCTCCATCTCTATCTTCTCATCTTCATTGGCTCCAGCTCTTCTGTCCCTTTCACTTACCCTTTACCTTTTTGGCACCCACTACCCACTCTCCCAAACTCACCCTTTCAAAAATTCCCCTTCCTCTCTCTTCTCCCCTTAGATCTCCACATTCTCTAGTTACAACTTCAACCAATCTTAATGTACCATTCTCGAGACAACCGAGAGAAATGAAAGACTTCAGAGACATGAAAGTCAGGATATAATAATTGCGGATCTCTCCGATTTATTTATTTTTCTTTTAAAAACTAACTCGCAAACAAGTTTCCGAGGAGCCACATTTTTTAAATGGAGGTACCTTCTGAGAAACTAGTTGAAGATAAAACACCAGAGAACCCTATAATCTTAGGGAAGAAGAACTCTCTAGAAGGTTCTGGAAGAACTGCGAAAACCGTAAACACTGGTGGTTCTGTTGCTACAAGAAAGAGAGTAGTAGAAACTCGAAACCGTTCAGTTACCGGTCCGGCTTCTGCTACGGTTGTTCCTAAAAGATCCGGTTCATCTAGTGGTTCTACGGTTTCACCTTCGCTTTCTGCGCCACGACGAAGCAGCACTGGTGGATTGTACCGGAAGCCGGCGCCGGATTCCGAAGGAAGAAGGAAAACCGTCGCGGATTCTACTTCCGGCGCCGGAGTTGGTGTTAAGAGGAATGAACCGACGCGGAGGTCTCTCCCGGAGCTCCGGCGAAGTTCTCTGGCTTCTTCTTCTCCGAGAAGTAGTATCACCGAGAGACCGGTTGCGTCGGCGGGACCGAGTTCGAGAATGCATGTTACATCAAGTGTGAGTAAAGTAGAGGCTGCGAAGAGGCCGTTGAGTAAGCCGGTATCATCCGAAGCTTCTATTTCATCGCGAAGGGTTGCTTCTTCCACGGCGGATAGTAGTGGTGGCAGTTCTGTGAGGAGATCGGTTTCGAAGTTTTCGTCACCGCTATCGGCGGCGCAGTCGTCTTCCATTGGAATGAGGGCTAGTTCTTTATCGTCATCATCACAGGATAAGAGTTCTGCTGTGTCTGGAAGGAGGAAGGTGGGGACACCAGATAGCCGTGAATCACGTTTTGTTGTTCTTCCACAGGTTGACAGCAAGGCCAGTGACGATGTGGTAAGCTTCGTGTTCAGCACTATTTCTGATTTGGAAAAACTATCCTTGAAGTAATTTCTAAGCATCTGTTATAGGATAAAAATCAATTCTTCTTTTCAAAAAAAAGTAATCCAAATAAATGATTTGACTGTGTATATCAGTGCATAGATACACTCCAGTTATAGACTTTTTAAGGAAATTATAATTTTAGTTGTTGGAAATCTAGGATCCTGTTTGACTGATGGATTAGTGTGTTTTTTTAACACGAATGATGGATTATAGTTTGAGTTATTCAACTAGCATTAGATATAAAAATAAAAATTAAGCTAGTAAGCTTGTATGGTTAGGGACAATACGACAAGTTTTTAAAAAGCCCTTAGTTTAACTTGGTATGATAAGTTAATAAGACTACTTTATAGCTTATAAGGTAGGAGTGTTTAAGTTATTTACATTCATGGGCTAGCTGATTAGCTAATTTTATTTATCACTTGCAATTCAATAAGCTACTTTATCAATCATAACTTTTCAGCTCCTAGTAGTTTTTTATAACAAATATTTTTAGATTCTCATTAGTGATTTGTTGTAGAGCAAATGGAGCTTGGTCAAAATTTTAGAGGAATATGGAGGCGTAGAAAAGCCATAGGCAAAAAGATTAAGACAGATTTAGAGATTAATGTTTTGTCAATGAACATGATTTATGATAGAGCATTATGGTGTCGTTCAATCCATGTAGCCGGCCCCACCTACTGAGCATTAAAGCTTGGTTGTTGTTGTTGCTGACTTTCATATGAAGTGAATCAATTGTGGAATGAAGGGAATTAATTAATTATATTAATTTATGTACATAGTTGGAGATTAGGGTTCAACCCAGTGCACATGGTTCGCACCTAAGTATGGTGGGGGAGGGTAGATCTACACTGATCACACCTAGTGTGGTTAATGTTTGATTGTTGATATTATAGTTGTAGATTTCCCCCCTGGAGGCATTTAATGGTTGAGATGGGCTCGAGTGTGGAATTTACTTAGTACCTTCCACAGTCACACTTGTTGAAAATTTGACTCTAACATGGTAGCACATTTTAGTACCTACTAAAACTGGTAAATGTTTAGCATATTGGAATCCTGTAGGCATCATAAAATGGGTTCACTAACTTGCCACCGTCCTTTGAGGGCATGCAATTGCAATGTCTCTTACGTGTATTCAGTTTTATTAGTTTGTATCTAGTTCCCAATAATTTGGCGAGTTACTAAGATGAAATTTTCATTCTCATTTGTTATATAACATTGATCCATCTTTATATTTTTCAGAGATTGGATCTTAGGGGACACAGAGTCCGCAGTCTCAATACCAGTGGATTAAACTTATCCTCAAACTTAGAGGTAAATTGAATTAAACTTATCATCAAACTTAGAGGTAAATGTATCTTCTTTTTACCTCAGTATTTGTTTTGGGACAAGTTCAAAGTTGTTCTTCGTAATTTTTAATGAAGTTTGGTTTCATATGTATTATGAAAGATTAACATAGTAATTTATAAATTCGGATGGACGTACTCCCATATTTGTTTATCTACTCATTTTCGACAAGATATGAATTGACTACCATTTTTGTTTCTCTTTATTTTTGTGGAAGTGTAATTTTTTCGGTAAGAATATCATTGGCTATAGTTGAGCTCACTCTGTAGTTGTTGGCTATAGTTCATTTGCAAGAAAGAGAAGTTATGAATAAATCAAACCTCCTTCTTGGTGCTTCATTTTGCATTACTGTATTTTAGGCTTACCATTTCTTAATTGGTCTGGGACACATTAGCGAGTTGGCACACAGACATGTGGACTGATGTTGGTTTAACTGCTATTTTATCTGTAAACAGCTTTAGGTTTTGTTCTTTCAGGTAATGATATAAAAATTTCTGTTTTGGCTTAGTTTGCTATCTCAAGGATTACATAGTGCAAAGAAGAGAATTTCAAGTTGTATTTTGAAATACTGTAGTTAGTTTGTGCTTTGATGACTTTTGTAGCATTTAACTTGTGATTCTTATTGGCAGTTTGTCTATCTTCGAGACAATCTCTTGTCTACATTGGAAGGAGTAGAAGTATTGACGAGAGTGAAGGTTTTACATAAAACTTACATTCTTGTGTTATGTTGAATAGTTTCAAATTAAATTCTTAAGTTCTTACTAGTTGAATATTTACTTTGCTAGGTTCTTGATTTGAGTTTTAATGATTTTAAAGGGCCTGGATTTGAGCCTCTTGAGAACTGCAAAGTACTTCAGGTATGTTGCCTTTTGTGTACCTGCACGCCTGTTCGATTATATTATAGCTGCTATAAAAAAGTAAATTTTTTTGAATACTTATTCAATTATTTTATTATATTATTGTGAAATCGTTCATTTTTGTGTAGCAACTCTATCTTGCTGGAAATCAAATCACTTCATTGGCAAGTCTCCCACAGCTTCCTAATTTGGAGGCAAGCTTTAAATACCTTGTCTACTCTCTGATTTTTGTTTCATATCTGATTGTGGTCTTCAACATCTGTGTTCAATAAAACTTTTTGTATTGGGTATGTTCCATTTTTTCAGTTCCTCTCAGTAGCTCAAAATAAGTTGAAATCTCTCACCATGGCAAGTCAACCTCGACTACAGGTTGTTTTGTTGTATTCAGTTTTGAATATATATTGCGTGTGTGTTTATTAATTAAATGAATTCTATATTAAATTAATAGTTTGATGCAGGTATTAGCTGCCAGCAAAAACAGAATATCCACCCTCAAGGGTTTCCCATATTTACCTGTTCTTGAGGTAAATAGTGGTTATACTTCATTTCTTTGTGCACTTTATCACGGATTAAAGCAATTTGGATGAAATGGAGGAATGTTCCGTTGATATTTGGAGTGAATAACGACTTTGGTCCCTGACAGTGTAGTCACTCATTACTTTAATCTCAGAGAGATAGAAATTAAACACCAGTCCCTGAAAGTATATATCGCAAATCAGTTTAGTCCATGAAAATGTATCTCGTCAATCAGTTTAGTTTTTGACGAAGGAATAAACTGATTGATAGGATACATTTTCAGGGACTAAACGTCTAATTTCTTTCTCTGGGACTAAAGTGACTAGTGACTACACTAACAAGGACCAAAGTGACTATTTAATCTTGTTATTTGTGATAACAATAAAAGTTCCACTTTAGAAACTTTTACTGTAAAACTATAGAACTTGTAATTTTGAATGGGACTAAATGCTGGGCTGTAAAAAGCCAACAAGATAATAAGCTTAGTATAACAAGGAATTGTTGTGTGGATAACTGAATTCACTAGACAAGATAGGATTACAAATGAATGTATCAGAGATAAAGTTGGGTTAACACCCATTGTAGAAAATATTGTAAACTCTCACCATTTGTTGTTTGTGCATGTGTGGAGAATACCTGCCCAAGCCTTAGAAAGCAAAATAGGTCATATCGACAATTGCCTAGTAGTTAGACGGTTAGAGGTAGAGGGTGGCTAAGAAAACCTATATGTGAAATCATGAAGAAGGATTTAGCTTTATCAATGGTTTGTTTGTAGACGTGATTTACATATGAAATCATAGCTTGTTTGATTCATGTGGTCGACTCCACCCTGTGGTCTTTATTATTTGGTTTGCATGATGACCACCTGTTAGGTGTACATTTAGTCATGTGATGCAGTTTATATTTTCCTTTAAGGCTACAATTCAATCATATGGTGGTCATGGCGGGGAGTTAGAATAATTTGGCATTTTAATGACCTGTTTTGAAACTCTTCAATTATAGGTACTATGTTAAAAGTTGGGTAAGACTATCAGGAATGCTGCAGTAATTAAACCTAAAAACTTCCGAGTAACTTTTAGAGAGTCAAGTTAATGATAAATGTATGCTGCCTGGATGCTTACATGTAAGACTGAATGCTGTTACCTTCAATGATTTGGTTGTACTGTAGCATTTCCGAGTTGAGGAGAACCCAATAATGAAGATGCCTCATCTGGAAGCAGCATCAATATTGCTAGTTGGGCCTACTTTGAAAAAATATAATGATAGAGGTATGCGTGGTAAATTTTTCCTTGACCTTCGTCATTATAAATTGTTTGCGGAACTGATGAAAGGGTACATCTTAGTTCTAATCATGGGTTAAATAGTACCCACTATATTTCTTTTCTTCAAGTGATTTCTATTTCCTACTAGAAGCATATGTGATTTCTTGTTTTGCTGTGCATTAAGATAGTTTATTGAATATAAAAAGTTATGCAGATCTTTCTCGTGAGGAAATCACACTTGCAAAGCGTTATCCTACACATACAGCATTCTGCATCAGAGAAGGTTGGGAGTTTAGTCGCTCTGAGCATGCTGCAGACTCAACTTTCCGCTTTCTAGTTCAGAAATGGAAGGACTGTATTCCTCCTGGGTTTTTTCTCAAAGAAGCCTTCATAGATAAACCTTTAGAAGAAGATGTGTGTCACTGTCACTTCACAATTATTCATGATGGTGCAGCGACTGCTGACCCACCATTAGTCTTAAAATATCAATGGTTTTGTGGTGAGATGTCTCTTTCAAACTTTGTCCCTATTGCAGATGCTACTAGTGAGGTAATGAGTTGGTTAAATGACTACCAATACTTCAAATTGTTTTTTCCTATATTTATTTGCTATTTGCGTTCATAACACTTCTCCAGATTTACTGGCCAAAACATGAAGACATTGGAAAAATTCTGAAAGCCGAATGTACTCCCACTTTAGGAGAAACAGAGTATCCTTCAATATTTGCCATCTCTTCTCCAGTTTCACCAGGTAGGCTTGTCTTGTGTCCTTATGGATGAAGAACTAAATATCTAAGATCTTAGTTAGAGTTACTGGAATAAAGTGGCCAATGTGCTTTAGCTTCAGCTAACTTCAGAATTAGAACTGAGATTTACTTAAAGTTATGAATAATGGATTTTATTAATTCATTTTCTTTACTGAAACATTCATCCGTATGTTACTGTATGTTATTGTTTGTGTACATTTTCCAAATATGCTATGAAACATCTTTGCTGAGTGTAGAATAGTAGTGTGCGCGGGTTGTACCAGAGATAGAATGTGCACATAGTAGACATCATCATGCCAATGTAATATTAAATAATATTTTTTCCAGTGTCTAGATTTTTTACTGTATTAATTTCCTTTCTTTGAGAGGGTGAGCTTGGTGCAACCCGCAACGGTAAAGTTGTTGCTTAGTGACCATGAGGTTGTAGGTTCAAATCCTGGAAATAACCTCTCTGTGCTTGGGGGTAAGGCTGCGTACATCTATCGTTCTCCGACCTCACTAAGTGAGAGTCTCATGCACTGAGCTACTTTTTTATGAACTTCCTTTCTTTAAACAGCTGGGTATATCTTTTTGCTATGCCATTGGAATATTCAAATTCAATTGATAATCTTTATTTTGTGAATAAGTGTTGATTTTCTAAATTTATTTTGATAGAACAGTTTTTTTCTGACTCATTATCTATTTAAAACGAAACAACAAGGTGCACACCATTGCATTAACGGAAAATTTCACTTGTAAAATATTCTAACAATCTGTTTATATATATATGTGGGACCTGATGGTTCACTGATTGAAACTCTGAATTCTATAAGTCGATTGAATTTAAACCCAACAACAAATAAAAAATTAAGCTGTCAGTTTTTTGATGCTGTAATCTGTTAGGGTTCCATGTACATCTTGGAATCCATTATTCCATATGATGCCTTTTTTCTTTTATTAATTCTGCAATGAGTACACACTTCTTTTTTCCACAAGGGAGTGGAATTCCAAAGGTTGTAAATCTTGAAGTGCATGGGGAACTGGTGGAAGGAAGCATCATCAAGGGGTGTGCTAAGATTGCATGGTGTGGTGGGACTCCTGGAAAAGGAGTTGCTAGGTAAGTTGGCATTCCTTATATACTTCATTTCCATGTGTCTGTGGCTCTGTTTGCATCATCTGTGTAGAAACATGATCCATTTAAAAATGATGTAATGCAACAATGCCATTTATTTTGTGTCCCTTCTTAATTTAGTTGGCTGAGGAGAAAGTGGAACAGCAGTCCTGTGGCCATTGTTGGGGCAGAAGATGAGGAGTATCAGCTTACCATAGATGATGTTGATTCAAGTTTAGTTTTCATGTACACACCAGTAACAGAAGAAGGTGCCAAAGGAGAACCTCAATATAAATATACAGACTTTGTAAAAGCTGGTATGGATTGAAATTTTGTCCTTTTTTGTTGTCTTTGCATTTTTTCTAGCTCTCTCTTTTGCAATATGCTTGATAACTTTTATCTGAGATGTGCTCGACTTAATTTGAAGGTTGATAATTTCTATAAGGGATTAACCAAATGATAGCAAACTAAAAGTAGAAAGATGGCTATTTCAATTTTGTAAAAGGGTGATCTTGGAGTCAATAATATTGTTGAACTATTTCTCATCCAATGGTCTAATTGTTGTTTGATTGTCTTGTAAATTAATAAAATGACAGCTCCTCCTTCAGTCAGTAGTGTTAGAATAGTTGGAGATGCTGTTGAAGGAAGTATCATCAAAGGAGTTGGTGATTATTTTGGTGGAAGGGAGGGTCCCAGCAAATTTGAATGGTTAAGGGAGAACGGGAATGCCGGGTCAGTATTCTCTTCATGATTAAGTAAATGGCAATGGTTCATTACGTTAGAAAAATAAAATGGTTTATTCCCATCTTGTGATTTGTGCTTTTGAAAGCTGGAAAATGAATTTATTTTTTGATTGGCAAACATTTTTTAAGGCCAGGGCGAGAGCCTTACCAATAGGCTATCACAGAAACCATATGATTTCCTCAGCAAAATATATTTTTATATAAGATAACTTGTAAGAAAAACTTAAGACTTTAATGGTGAGAGACTCTACTTAAGGATGATGAATACTAAAGGTGAAGGACACTATCATCATATAGCCAATATCATTCATATGAAATCATCAAGAACAATAGTTCCCATGAATTGGGACCATCCTTAGCTCTTTGGGACCCTGAATTGTTGCACCATTACAATGCTTTGGGATAGTTCCCACCTTTTTCCAATCAAAACTTTTTCTGTTGTATTTTTTCCCATTATTTTGCTTTTCTAAGATATTTTGTCGTGTTTCATTGTGACAACTGTTTGCAGAGATTTTCTGTTGGTGTCAGCTGGTACATCTGAGTATACCTTGACCAAAGAGGATGTTGGTCGGCGTTTGGCATTTGAATACATACCAATTAATCTTGAAGGTTGTGTATTTGGACTGGACATGATCACTGTATTCTTTCCATTTATCTGTCACATTATGACGCCTTTCAATCCACATAGCCGACCCTCCTAGTGGGATTAAGGATTGGGTGTTGTTGACTCGTTGTATCTGTCACATTTTTTGTAACATCTTAATTGACATCTTTCAGGCCAGGAAGGAAAGTCTTTGTCTGTCATGTCTCCTGTTGTGAAACAAGGTATCTTGATGACTGTGAACAATATTTCTTGTACTTAGTTTTTCTGTTTTCTCCTTCACTTCAATTATATTATACTCTTAGTAGTAGCAGGTGCCCTTTTGTTCTCAATGGCACTGACAGGTTATATTTGGTGTTGCAATCTTTGTAAAATACTAAATTTTTCTGTGACATCAATTTCTCTTTGTTATTGTTCAAATTATGAGGTTTAGATATGGGAAGAGAAAAATAAATGATCAAAATAGTTAATTGTATTGATAATATTGTTAATGATGTGATGATATTGTAATACAAAAGACATAATATTAATAACCTCTATTATACTAATACTAAACTCCTAATTAAATAAGGACACAAATCATAAAAGATAAAATAAAGTAATCTTAGTCATAAGAGATCTTCTAAGATACTCTAAACAAATCTAAGATATGATCATCATAATATGAGATATTCTCTCTATATCTAAGTATGATCTAGATATTCTCTAGAGAATATAAGATATTCTAAGATACTTTGATATATTCTAATGGTTATATACAACTATTTCTAGGTGTCAATCTAAGAGCTTAAGCTTCAAGTACACTCGATCCTGATTAATTGTTTTGAAGCCTCTAAACAATTGGTCATTAGTTTTATCCCTGCTGCCCTGTATTATATTAAATTCTAGTTCATGGATGGTGTCTTATGTATTGTCAATGTATCAAGTGGAAAGGGGTTGTACTTGAGGTGGCATATTGGAGATATAAAACCATCACGACCCTGCACCTAACATATATTTGGGAGAGTTGGTGTTTGACACTCTTTTTCAATAAAGTTATTGTTGGCTTCCATTGTATTGGCTTGCCTTTATGTTTTAACTCTTCTATATGAGGAGCTCTTTAGTGATTTTCTGTTATCTTCCTTGGTTTGGTATCTTCCTCTATGAGTTTTTTTCATCCCAGTTAAAAGCTTCAACCACTCATACTTGGTAACTTTAAAATAGCTTATACATACTTGTTGACACACCATTCATTTTTCTCAATGTTTTTTATGCCTTCTGTCTTGCCTACATAATTATGAATCCACATGTTTGGTTCACTTCCTTTCTTGTAACATGTTGAAATGCTTAGAGATGATGATTTAAAAAATATATATTTGCTACTAATTTACATTGGTATATGCATTAGGTCATGATTTTCTTTAATTGTGCTTTTGTTTGAGTTTCAGCACCCCCAAAAGTAACCGATGTCAAAATAGTTGGGGATCTACGAGAGAATGGCAAGGTCACTGTGACTGGTATTGTTACTGGAGGAACTGAAGGATCTAGCAGAGTTCAGTGGTTTAAAACATGTTTGTCAACTTTGGATGAAAACAGTCTAGAAGCCTTAAGTACTTCCAAAATTGCTAAGGTATGTTTATTGATTAGGTGGGGATGGGGGGTCATTCACACAATGACTCTGCAAATATAGGACCACAACCTTTTCCTTACATATGTATTTCAAATTTCTTGTTGGGTTTTGACTTTTGACCTGGTCAGGCATTCCGCATACCACTTGGAGCTGTTGGCTACTACATTGTTGCAAAATTTATACCAATGACTCCTGATGGTGATGCTGGTGAACCAGCATATGCAATATCTGATAGAGCAGTTGAGAGTAGGTTTACCTGTCTCTCACCATTCTCATTTTTTTCTGGTTCTGGCATAAAGTATGAAGAATATAAATTCCATAATCTGCATTAACTGAAATTCCTCAAATATCATACTTATTTCATCTAAAAAACAATGAAAAGCTATGCATTTTTGCAGCTCTTCCGCCAAGCTTGAATTTCTTATCTATCATCGGAGATTACACTGAAGATGGAATGTTGACTGCTTCATATGGATATGTTGGAGGTCATGAAGGAAAGAGTATATATAATTGGTGTCTTCACGAGGTATGAAGTTGCATCGAAGTTCCAATATATATTTTTGGGGGTTTAGGAGAGACTAAACCCTACCATTTGCCTATTGAATGCTTTCTGTATCTATATCTACCCTTACATGAGGAGAAATGTATTTGTGATAGACTAAGGCTATGTTTGGTAGTGAATGTGGACTATATGACATTGTAGAAAATAGAGTAGAAATGTTATGGACCTCCAATTAAGAGGGTGTTTCACTGAAATAAGGTGGAAAATTCTGAAATATATCAAATTAATTAAAAATTGCTAAACTTGTTGTGGATGTTTAGTGTACCGTTATATTGAATATGACCTACTATAGTATGGACCATGTTTTCCACCTTGCCATTCTCGATGCAGGCTGACGGACATCCTTTCTCTGTTTCCAAGTTAATTTCTTCTTCCGGGTAGAAGAAAATGGAGTAATACAGCATATTGCTTTTGCAAGATATAATGGAAACCATGTTAGTCCTCCAAGGAAATTGTATCCTTAGAGGATCAATTTACATTTTAGCGGGAAAAAAATGTATTGACATGAAATAGACCAGTGGAAGGCCCAGTTAGAGGCTTTGATTGAAACGGAGGGTAATCTGATAATTATAGCTAGAGGAAGACCAAGGAAACCCCAAAGTGAATCCATTAGAAAACATTTAGAGTTGAATGTTCGCATTGTTCGCTTTAGAGTTTGGTTTTTGACAGGAAATAGTGTTGATCCATGTGGCTGAAAGTTGTTTTTGTTGTTTGTTTCCTGCCTTTTACTTCTACAGTTTTGGCCTTTGTTTTGTTGCATTTAATGGAAAAGAGTAAAATTGGAATGCGGACTTGTTTGAAAGTAGGTGTAGGTTTAATCTACCAGAAATAAATATTAAGCCATTCCTATTCGTAACAATTGTCCTTCAGATAAAAAATCCATGTTCTAAACTGTCTTCTGGGTTGTGCAGGTTGAAGGTGATGTAGGTTCTTTGATTCCAGGGGTTTCAGGAATTCTGCAATATCGTATTACTAAGGAAGCCATTGGAAAATTCATTTCATTCCAGTGTACTCCTGTACGTGATGATGGTGTTGTAGGTGACCTACGAATTTGGATGGGGCAGGAGCGTGTTCGCGCTGGTAACACATTTCTGGATCTATGTTTCAAAATTTGAATAAGAATTTGGTTTATTTTACGAACAATTGATATAAAAAGATAATTCACTTTAGTGGCGTGTGTACAAGGGATTTTTTTATGCAACAGGTGTGTAGGAAAATGTTTAAAACTTAGAGGATGAAGAATCTTCCATAAGCAATACAAAAAATACATCTTCTATAAAGTGTCACACAACCCCTTCACAGCCCAGACTTGAGAAAAACCTTCAAACCCAAGTTTAGAGAAAAAGGGAACTCAATGAAATGGGTCAGCCAAACAAAAGAAGTGATTAAAGTATTATATAAGGCAGCAATGTGATAGAAGCATGTAAAGGAAAAAAAGCAAACTGATTGGTTCTAAGTTCTAACAATCATCCATCCATCCATCCTCCCAAAATCCCAGACTAGAACTGTTCCTTACTTTGTTGAATGCAAAACACAAGAAAGAAAATAAAGGCTCTAACTTCAAAATTAACTTCTAGTATAGCTTTGACCGAAGACAAGCTTGACATTCCAACCATTTTTATGAATTCCATACTTCCTTTCTCCTCTAACCCCCTCCCCCCCTCCACACACACACACACACACACACACACAGAGGCTTGCTTCACATCTCCCAATTTACTGATGGTCCTCCCCTGGATCTCATGTTCCTCAACACAAACTTTTTTAACATGTTAGTGTTTTGAGCCATCACCATTAGAATCTTAAGGAAAGTGACTTGTAGTGAATTAGGACACTAAGTTAATGTGATATGGTCTCCCTGAGACATGAAAACTCCCTTGCAATTATAAAGCATTCATATGTTATGCACTACTGAATCGCAGATGCAAATAGCAAAGGGTTACCTTCTAAAGCCATCTATAGGTGCTGCAAAGCCCACTGCTAAATCATTGTAACCACTTGAGCCAAGGAAGTCAACACATTATCATTAGCATTGGATCCGACCAATCACTTGGCCCAACCTCCAAAACCTTCAAAAGAGACATGGCATTTCTAAATTCACCATTATCGACAATAACAGAAAGAAAATGATCGTGTCTAATTGTAAATTAGACACCTTCGTCTTTCCCATGCCTCCAAAAACCCGCTCCCATGCAGTGTACATTGTCTTAGAATCTAATTTTATATGAATAAAGAGTGAGCAATTAGTGTTATGTGTGGATATCTAACAGAAAACATTCTGTACCATTGACAAATAAGTATTTCTTTGCTCCTTTTGCCATTTAATTTATGGTTTCCCTTTGCTGTATCTGAGATAGTTCTGATTGCTATATATTTTGATTCTTATAGTGGAAGTTGTTTCATTGTGAATAGGAAGCCCAAGATTGCTTTCTTTATGCTTAGCTGGAGATGCTGTAGAGGGAACCACCCTAAGCATTGAAAAGAAGTATTGGGGTGGTGAAGAGGGTGATTCAGTTTACCGCTGGTTTAGGGTACTTCCAATCTCAACTTTTTGTGCTGTCAAATTCCTTGATTATTGTTGAAATTGTATGGTTTTGGACTTTTGGTATTGATGAAGAATGGGAGAGAAAAGATATACTCAGAATAATAGCACTATGTACTGTATTAATGTGGTACAAAATACTAGCCCCATAATTCTATTTATATTAACACCAAGAAATCTCGTGAAGATAGGATATAACTCCTAAGATATTATCCCCGATAATCTAAAATATTTTAAAATACAATAATGATAGTGTGATACATTCTTATGATATTCTAACATTCCCCCTTGAGGTTAAGCTTACTATTAAGCTTTAAACACAGTAAAAGAAAACAATTGAAAAATATAGCATGATATGCAATGTAACATTGAGCCTGCCCCTTAATCCTTAGTCCTTTTCCCTTGTGATACACAAATAGAGGTCATGGATGGAGAATATAGAAATGGTGTTGGTATCCAAGTGTTTGAGAGACCTGGTAGCAGTCCCTTCTTTTCCAAAAAAACTGACGCTCTCTCTTCTCTCATTGTCTTATAACTACTGCAGCTGCCATGTCATTACCTCCAGCTGTGTTCTGTTATTTGTTATTAACCGACTAGAGCTAATTTTCTGCTCTTACTACTCTTTTCCCTAATGCAAACCCTAGGCTTTTAAGTATCTAGTGGAATTAGCAGTAGGAATAAAGGGAGACTTCATACATCAAATTGGGAATTACTTTAGCATTAATAAATGTATTATGGCGATTGGGATTTGAAAGTTAAATTTCATGCCTAAAATAACAAATATGCCCTAAAGAGGCAATTGATTGATCTAGCAACACACTTATGTTTTCCGTGGTGAGAGTGTTTCTATATACAGAATGAGCGGGCTTGTGCATTACCATGTTTCAAGCCTAGCTGGCTTTTGCACGAGGAAGTGCATTAGATATAAAAAACCATTCCTCTGCCTTCATCTTATAGCTTAAGCTTTTAAAGAGTTAGTCCTTTCAGGGATAAAGATAAAAACTTTTCCTTGAGGATACTACATGCACTGGATGGTGATAAATAATCTGACAGGGCTCATTTTATTTAACTTATTGCTGTTACCATATAATTTTAGTCAATTAAATATAATTATTAGTCAATTAAACATTTGGTTGACCAACATATTGTTTATGGCATTATGCAGACCAGGTCTGACGGCACACAAACTGAAATCATGGGAGCAACCACTGCATCATATGTGCCCTCTATTGATGACATTGACTTCTTTATTTCTGTTTCATGTGAGCCAGTCCGAAGTGATTGGGCTCGTGGACCCATGGTTCTTTCTGAAAAAATTGGACCTATAACACCTGGTATGAAATCAGTTATTATTTACATAGTACGTTGGAAGTTTATATTCTTCATCAAGGCATGGAGATACTTTGAAGGACAAGACACTTTTTAAAGTATGATACAATTATTTTTTAATCATGTTTCAATCTAGGTCCCCCAACATGTCATTTTCTGGAATTTCATGGATCAATTATAGAAGGCCAGCGCTTGAACTTTAATGTTGTATATAGTGGAGGGTCAGGCTTCTGCTATCCATTGTTTATATCTTCATCTCTACCTTCAGAGTTTTTGTTTTTTGTCCTTTTTTTCCCATGACATGGATTTTCCGCTTGCTTTTCAGGGAGAGAGGAGATTGCACACATGATTGGTTTAGGGTGAAAGATAAAGACGTACGGGAGAAAATAAGTAGTGATGGTCAGTCTTGTGTACTTATGAAGATAAGTGCTATTGTTATTCGCTCATTATGTCCAATTGATGCTTGATGTTTATAATTAGCAGAGTTTTTGGATTTGACTCTTGAGGATGTTGGTGGGTGTATTGAACTAATCTATACTCCTGTGCGAAAAGATGGCATGAAAGGCATCCCAAAGAACATAGTTTCTAGTACAGTTTCCCCCGGTAAGATTATTTTACTTCTGAAATTGGAAAGATGTGGATTTAAGTTGCAACTGTTGTGTTAAAATATGAAAATAATGTATGATGACCCTAGTTTTTAAGGTGGAATCTAAGACACAACTGGTCTTGTCAGTACTATTAATACCTTTAGCTAGTTAAGTTAAATGTTTGAAAAGTTAATTTCATAACAACTTCATGAAAAATGGGTCTTTTCTCAATTCAATTAATCATTTTTTGTGACTTAGCAAGCATCATTGTACTCATTGCCTATCATAGTTTAGGAGTTATAATATTTCTAATTCTTTAAGGTTCTGTTACATAGTTGTATGCATCCCTGATGTAATTCAGTTTATATTTTGTTTACACAGCGGATCCAAAGGGAATGGATCTCATAATTCCTGAATGCTGCGAAGACCAAGAGCTCATCCCACTTCAAAAATATTTTGGTGGACATGAAGGAAGTGGAGAATATATATGGTTTCAGACAAAGGATAAGGTTGAAGGGTCTGCACTTCTAGATATATTTAATGCTTCTGATGTTGAAATATGCGGGACAGAGCTGTGAGTACCAATATATTGTTGTGATTCTATGAGAAAATTGTATCTGCCTGAGATTGAGGATTTTGTGATTATTTTATGTCATGGCAGAACATATAAACCATCACTCAAAGATGTTGGGGCTTATTTGGCTTTGTATTGGGTGCCTACTCGTGCCGACAGCAAATGTGGGGAGCCAATTATTGCAATTTCCAGTACCCCAGTTTCTCCAGGTATATCTGTAGTACTTACCGGGAAATTCATTAATAATTACCCCTGATTATACTTGTCTTCACATGGCTTTAAAATTATTTAGTGGGTGCACTTTATGTCACCTATTCATCCAACATAGAGTGTAATAGCTGTAATTAATGCATACTTAAGCAACTGGTGACCTTAGCTTTACTAGGTTTTCGATTTTCATTTTTCTAGAAGCCTATTTTTGCCTTACTAACTTCTGTCGTGTGTGTGTGGTATTGGTATCCACTATATTTTGTTGTCTTACTCTTGTAATAATTTTGCAGCTCCTCCAGTTGTTTCTAATGTCGATGTTAAAGAGTTGTCTTTGGGACTTTATAATGGAGAGGGTGAATATTTTGGTGGATATGAAGGTGAAAGCCTCTTTAGCTGGTATAGAGAAAATAATGAAGGGACCATTGAACTGATTAATGGGGCAAATTCAAAAACCTACAAAGTTTCTGACTCAGACTACAATTATCGTTTGTTGTTTGGGTAACTATTCTAAATCATTCTTATGCTTTTCATGTTTTACCATAAATATAGTGTAGGATATTGTAATATACCATGATGAATATATTAATGACTTGAACTTAAAAATGTCAAAGAAGAGACTTTTTTTGCCTTATAAGTCCTTATTTCTTTAGATTTTGAGAGCTTATTAGAAGAAGTGATTTTGACTGTGCAAAGTTGGTTAGATTTTGTTAATTAAAATAACTTCTATAATGTGTATTTAAAATAATTAATAATTTACACCAATTCATTTGTGGCTCTGCATTGAGAACCAAGTGAATTTATTTTAGACTGTAAAAGCACCCCCAGGAATCGCTTATATGTTTTAAAGCTGTTGAGCAATTCAGGATAGGAGAATTATTTATGTGCATTGTTTCATTGAAAACAAATATGGGTCATTTCGTTCTTTAAATCCTGTTGATCCTCTCAACATTATTTCATTTCCAGATATACACCAGTTCGCTCAGATTCAGTTATAGGAGAACTCAGGTTATCTGATCCAACTGATGTTGTTCTCCCAGGTAGCCATTTTGCACATGGAAGTCTCTGCTTTTCTAAGTTGCATTGATTTTTGGTGTAGTTGTTTATAGCCTGTCCTACATGATTTTGAAGTTGTTATTCATGGCTATTGAATGTGGTTTCTGCAATGTCCTCTAGAGCTTCCATATGTGGAGATGGTTGCTCTTACTGGAAAGGCAGTTGAAGGTGATGTGCTCACAGCTGTTGAAGTGATTCCAAATAGTGAGACTCAACAACATGTTTGGAGCAAATACAAGAAAGATATAAAATATCAATGGTGCGTTTTTATACTTCACTGGTTGTTATACATTACATTGATGCAGAATATAAAACTTACGCTTTCTCATGTCATGGTGACTTTTACAGGATCTTATGTTTTGATTTAAATTGCATGGTTATTCTCTAAATTCAATATTTCCTATTCTACATTTTCTACCACACCCTCATTTGGATAAGCTTGTTTTCAGCTTATTTGACTATTTGTGTCAATTTGCTCATATTCTTCATTTTCTCTTGCTTATTGAGCTTTTCAAAACAACTTTTGAAACCCTTATAAGCTGTTTTTGACTTGTTTTCATAAATTATTAGTGAAAGCTAAAATCATCTTTGACTGTAGGCGTAGTAACTGATGTTTAACCAAAATAAATTGTCAAAATTCACTTGTCCATAAGGGCATCATGAAGTTCCATCTAAGTTATATTAAGCTTATTTTAGACCACACTAATATCATTAGCTGTTTTCTGATAGGAGCATCCTATCTGGAAGATGCCATGTGGCAGATTTAGTTGTTTGGAGGCAAATTTGTAGACAGATATTACTTAGCAAATATGATTTAGGTAGTTACTAGGGGCAGTTAATTTTAGCAGCTTATGTATTTTGTGATGGAAGGCAATCAGTTGTGTGGTTATTTTGTAAGTTTGAACAGAGAACGTTCTCTGTAAGAGAGTCTCTGGGACAGCAAGCATTGTTGTATTGAGTGTATTTGGATGTTGGGACAGAGTTATTCTCTTAAGGATTTCTTACAACTCTGGGACAGCATTTTCTGTACTAATTTGTGTTTAAACTCAAATTTCAAGTGGTGTTCTCTCATCAGTCAGCAGTTATGTAGCTGGGGTTTGATTCCCCCACATCCTTGGTTTCCGTACCCCTTCAGATGTAATCCATAGGACCTCCGTATAACACAAGAAAGTGTGCTTTTACTTGAAGAGGATCATGAATTGGTTCAACTTAGCTCCATCGTGACTTCAATTTTCTCTTGGGCTAAGTTAGTGGAACATGTATCTTTTATGGAATGGAATTCTAGATGCCCCAAAATCTTATGTTGTTAGATTATGGCTCTTGAATGATTTTATATTTCTAACATGCAATAGCACTTTGGTCTAGAAGTGTGTATAATGTACATGCCCTCTTTACCTTCTATTCAATTTCTTTTAATTCTAGTATTCTGTGTGAAATTTTATTGTCGTCCTGAACATGTCTTATAGACTTTGTATCATGTCAAGGGCCAATTCTCCTTAAACCTTAAGCTGTTAGGTGATGGCTCATAAATGGTTTCAAATATCTTGACAATTCTCTTTTGGTGTTACCTTTTCTTTATCCATAGAAAAACTGTAGTTTCAATCTTGTAATGCTCCCAGTCAAAGCACATTATCTGTTTCATATAAATATTTTGCAGGTTCTGTTCATCTGAAGTGGGTGACAGTTTATCATATAATCCAATACCCAATCAGAGTTCATGCTCCTATAGAGTGCGGCTAGATGACATTGGTCGTCGTTTGAAATGTCAGTGTGTGATAACAGATGTATTTGGAAGGTCTGGTGAAGTGGTATACATTGAGACGACTCCTGTATTGCCAGGTAATTACTTTGATTCCATAAGCATTCCTGCTTTACAATTGTACCCTTCATTGAGTTTTCAACCAAAAAAGAGTGCAACTTGCTATTTGTTTTAGTTAGGTTTTTCTTAGCATGAGATGTCCAGAACCAAAATGGTGATATATTGGTTGTTTAGAAACAAAGAGGCAGGGTAAGGAAGCATAAACATAGAATGGGATGCACTAACCTTGTGTCTGTTAGGCTCCCTGTGTATGTATTTATATGGAAAGAATAAGGACAGGTAGAAGTGTATTACAAACTCATCCCTGCTCATATAAGCCTAAATATACTTATCTTATTGCATTGTCCCTGAAGCTGTTTCACTAAAGTTAATCATAACCATCTTATTTCAATTATATATTTAACCTTGTTGAATTGGAGGAATTTAGGTAGGGAAGGCGAAAAATATATAATAGAGACTTAGAATAGTGAGAATGATAGTTATAGTGTGATAATGATGACACAAGACAAATAGCCCTATTTATACTAATAGAAGTGTCCTGGCCCTATTTATACTTGCTCATTATTATATGGTCTCATACTGTAGAGAGTCCCGGTTCTGTTTGTTGTAAGCTTTCTATAAATATTGAGATTACAGTACTTACGCAGAGAGTCTATCATGTAATGAAAAATCTGGCAAGCATGTGCAACGTATTTTGAATTGAATTTCTTGTTAGTTGTCATTATGATCTTATCATATTGTGGAATACAGGTAGTTCTTTTACTAAGTAATGGGAAAATGGTATTTTTAAGTAACATGGTTGCCATTTTTCCTCCTATTAAATCTCAAATACATTTTTGTATTGCTTTCTGCCTTTTTATAAGTATTGGTGTGTTTTCTTAGGGATTCCTAGAATACAAAAGTTGGAAATTGAGGGAGGAGGATTTCATACCAACCTGTATGCTGTCCGTGGCACTTATAGTGGTGGGAAGGAAGGCAAAAGTAAAATCCAGTGGCTTAGATCAATGGTTGGAAGTCCTGACCTGATCTCCATACCAGGTACACTAAATCTTTAAGCTTACTTAAAACTGATATGTATTTCCTGTTAAAGGTGGAGAGTTAGTATGATTGATTTCCAATACCTAAGAAATATTGATTTCACATCCTCTGTTAATTTACTAAAATTGATCCATCGCAATGGTGGAGCAAAATAATGAATGTGAATGCCTATAATCCATAGACATAATTTTGGTGCTGTGTTGCATGAGAGATTGACATTGTACAAAACGACAAGTGTTTCACACATGCAACTTGAAAATTATATTTATCATTTTTGTAAAAGATAGAAAACATAATAGAGAAGAGAGAAAAGGAAAAACTTTGTGACTGAATTTTCTTTCAATCAACCTCAAATGATTACAAGAGTAAGATAGCTATTTATAGGCTAATCTTACAGCTGTCAGCTTAGCTGCCTGCTCAACTAATTAACATTAAACAATCACAGTTCATAACTGAACAATGAGATACAAGTTCTCTTAGAAAACCATCAGGAATTATAAGGTTGTTGCCTTGAGATCTCGAGTTTAAATCCTGTAAAGTCACATTTTCATGACTGAGTAGAGTTCCTACCAGCAATTTCAACACAACTATAATATTGAGAATGAGCATTGGCACAACTATAGTTGTTGCCTTGTGACCTTAGGGTCATAGACTTAAATCTTGTAAACCGTTTCTTTGCCTGTGGGGCTAAGGCTGTGTATGCTTATCCTTCCAAACCCCACCAGGTGGGAACAACATGGGTTGGGCTGGGCAGCTTTTTTCTACTAATTATTTGATTCAATTCTTTAAATTTTGAATTGGAGTTTGAATTGTTGTTGACTTGAATCCTAGTTGAACCAGGTGTTGTTTGAACCAGATACATTGAACACTGGTTTAACTGATTATTAACTTTTGCAATCATCTATGTTGCCCGGATATGGGTTGTTTACTGGTTTCATATGCATACCAGGTATGCATATGACAGCCCCAAAGCTGTACCTGTGCTTCCTGGATAAATCATATATGAGACATTTTTCTTCCATTCCTTATATTATTTGGCATATCATTGTCCAACTAGTTTTTTCTTTCTGCTGATTAAATTTCAGGAGAAACAGGCAAACTGTATGAAGCAAATGTTGATGATGTTGGCTATAGGTTGGTAGCCATCTATACCCCTGTAAGAGAGGATGGAGTAGAGGGCCAACCAATTTCTGTATCAACGGAGCCAATTGTCGTTGGTAAGTTCAAATTCTTTATCTAGTTGCCAACGGTTTGTCTATGTTTCATTCTTCTGACATTTTTTTTTTGTCAATATGATTGTTTGAATTGGTGACTTAGTAATTTGTCAATCAGATGGTGCTATCCAATAGATGGTTTTGTTAGCTTATATTTTTATGAGATTATGATTATGGATTCAGAGTGGGGTTATGTCCTATGTAGTATGCATATAAATACTATGATAACCAACTAGTATCCTACTTGGTTTCATATTGGGCCAAGTGGCCTGTTTTTAATATCTTATTCCCTTAATTTCTTAGTTGTCAGCTATGTTGTGCTTATGGAAAATGAATCCCAATGAACATCTAGTCTATACATCGGTCCTGGAATGGTAACCTAAAATTAATTGTTTGAATTATAATCACATAAATATATTTAATTTATCTTATGACATAAGCAATGGCAAAGAGAATAAACAAAAAAATTAGAATGAAAGAAGATTAAATTACAATGTTTAAAAATAACAAAATAGAAGATAAAAATAAAAAAGAAAAGAAGATTAAATTACAAAATAGAAGATAAAAATAACAAAGGAATCAAAACAATGTGTTTGCAGTTTGCTTTTGGTTATGGTGACAAATATTTTTTAATTCTTTTAGTCTGTGTTGTAACACCCCAGCCTTGACATGCGACCCTTCTGGCCCATGAACTCCTTGAGTGTGTCACCCTTTCAGCTTACATACCCCCATCACTATTTTATTTCACCTAAAGGATGTCTCCCATGACTCAAACTCATAACCTCATGGACTTATAGCCAAAGATTTCATTTAGTCGCTACCGCTAAGCTACGGTTGGGGTTTTACATGTGTTTGGATTAGGGATTTAAAATCCCTTGATTTTTGAACAGAAGGAAAGGTTATCAAACCACTCAAAGGTAGGGAGAATGGAAGTGAAGTGGGAAAAAGGTGTTGAGATTAGAGGTTGATGGTGGATTTCAAATTTCCACCTCCTAATTTGGTATTTAAATACCTCATTCTGGGTAAAAGAATAGCCAAAAGAAATTTTGAAATTCTTTTACTAGAAGCCAATTGTGTAGAAAATTATGTTTAATACCCTGGTTGATTACATTCCTCTATCCAAGCACACACTCAGGTTAGAGCATTTTTTTCTGAGATTTTAAATTGAATAAATATAGCTGATGTTTAATTCCTTGCAGAGCCTGATGTTCTTAAAGAAGTGAAGCAGAACCTTGATCTTGGATCAGTCAAGTTTGAGGTGGGATATATCTATATGTTTAGTGTCATTACCACATTCTGAAAAATCTGTTGTTGATTATGTTTTCCCTACCAGTCAGAAGGTGTAACAATGAAATAAAAACTGCTAATACTTATTTGCATGGTTAGTTAGTAACTGTTATCCTTGAGATCCTAGTCCAACTAAACTGGCATGCATTTATTAGTATAAATAAGGTATAGTTGTCAAAAATGTCTGAACATTAAACAAGAAGAAAAAGAATGACAGTGACTTTAGTGTGGCCATGGCTTTGGTTAAAAGTTCCAACTACTAGCTTTGCTGCCCTTTTGTAGCCATGATTCTTTGAGGAATGTGTTTTTTTGGTAAAACCATACCTTTCCTCTCGTATCTCATTGAATAGTTTTGTTCGAGATGTTATTAATGAAAAATCTTGTGCAAAATCTTGAAGTTGGCGTGGCCCTATATTGTGCTATACCTTTTCTTTCCAATTCCATGTAGTTATCTTGGTCCTTTATTGCTCACTACTTGTCTTCCTTGGCAGGTATTGTGTGACAGAGACCAAACTTCAAAAAAGGTACCGTATTAATCTTCTGATGTTAATGTATTCATTTTCAAAGTGGTGGAAAAGCCAAAAAGGGGTTAATCCTAACTATAGTGTCAATACTATTTCAGGTTTCGACATTGGGCACTTATATGAGGCGAATCCTTGAAATTAACAAGAAAAGAATCAAGGTAGTAAAATCTGCCACTAAAACTTCTTTTCCAACCACAGAAATACGTGGTAGTTATGCCCCTCCATTTCATGTAAGTTTTTGTTTTACTTATCTCACTTTCTCTCATGCACAATCAGTGTCATTTATTGTACCCTTTATTTACTTGTGTTGCTCTTTAAATGTATCAGGTGGAGATTTTCAGGAATGATCAACACCGTCTAAAGATTGTAGTAGACAGTGAGAATGAAGCAGACTTGATGGTGCACTCCCGGCACACTCGAGATGTTATTGTTCTTGTGATTCGGGGACTTGCTCAGCGATTCAATAGTACTTCCCTCAATTCCCTTCTCAAGATAGAGACATAAATTCTTTCTCATACATTGTATATAGTCTTTGAATCTGGGAAACTAGGTTGATTGAGGCCAGTTATCTCATGTTTTTATGGTCCTAAGAGCAAGTATTGTTTTGTTGAGAGAACAGTTATTAATGCCTTATACTTTGTAAGCCTTTGATTGCTAGTTCTGTTGGTTCACATATTATCATTTAAGGATGTGTCATTAAGAATCTCATGCATATTTTGGACTTATGAGAATGAGTTTGTGGATATACAATTGAGTTTGAGACATGAGTAGTGCTTATTTAATTGTGGTTTGCACGTTTAATTGTGTTTATGCACAACATATGCATAATAGGTAGAGTTTATTTAATGAGTATAAAATCTTTAAAGATTTATACACAATTAGTATATTATCTATCGTTTATTTGTATTACTTATTAATAGTCGTGATGAATGAAGGATAATCCAATACATCTCTTTCTCTTATTTAATATGTGCACAACTCTTAATACGGCAAAGGCAATATTGGCTTTTAAAAGTAACCTACCTTATGCACTAAAACTTGCCATGTTAGGTTTACTGTTTGTGTCTCTCTAATCATGATTTGGTGGGTGCAAGAGGAATTTCATCTTATACATGTTTGGTGAAAACATTTTGTTTTGATTTATTTGTAATTACTTTTTGATTAATAAGCAAAGTTTTTTCTATTTTTGGTTATCTAAATTCAATTTTGCCAAAATTTACATCTCATTCAACATTTGATTCAATAATTTTTTCTATTTCTATTTTCTAGTTTTTTCTCTTGTTTTAATAGGGTAATGGCAGCATAGTCTTGCAAAACAATTGAACAAAAAACTATATAGTAAGAAAGACAAGTTCCTACCTTTGTTAGACACCATAGATCTACTCATTTTTATTTCATGTCAACTGGGAACCAACTAACTTTGAGAAAAGGCAGTTTTAGTGTATAAATAATTTCCTTTTTCTTGCTAGACCACATTCCTTCGACATTTCAAGTGACTTGCCTATTCTCCTTCAATCAAGTCCTTTTGTACTAATTAAATAGAGAAAATAATGTATGTATTGTTACTGAATCATCCATCATTCATATTTAATTATCATTAATTCTTTAAAAAAATAATACAAATGAATGATGCATAGATATTATACCGAATTAAATATATCCCCGCAGAACTAGCTGATCCCTAAAATAATACAAGAAATCTTCTTGTTCCAGCAATGTCACTTTAGAAATTTTTTGATGCTACTCTGATCAAAGCTTAAGTTAATGTTATCATTATCAATATTCTGTCATTGAATACCAATTATCTGTAGAGAATTTCATGTACCAAATTCTCCCAAAAAATTAAAAACCCTGAAGCATGGTTGTTCCAAACCTAACAATTCTTAGTCTGAGTCGCGAACATAACTGAAATATTGTAAATCATATCTTTTACATGTGTGAGAATCATTATGGACAAAGAACTTAAGTGTCATGAGCCCTCTTTCCAAATATTTTTACATCGCAATAGAGTATATGAAATATTACAAAATCAACCATTGTACATAACTTATCAATTTAATCGATATACCAAAAGGATTTTTCAGCTCATCCAAGTTGTAGGCTAAAAGCTTCTTTAAGCTTATTTGTAGCTTTGACAATACTCTTCCAAAGCAAATGGTTTATTTGTTTATGATCATATTTCCGCTCAACTTTCCTAGTATAGAGATATTGACTGTGTAACACCCCGAAAATCATTTTATAATTACTATATTTAATCTCTTGGGAAAATGGGTAAAATCTTTTGATAATAAAGAATAATAGCATAAGTCTAATAAGACACCACTTGAGCCCTCGGCATGTTGATTTTTGAGTCATCTTCAAGCTTTAATTAATTCCTTGTCTTCATCAAAACAAAGGCAAACGTTGCTAATGCAATCCTTGACGCTTTGCATTCTCAATCTCCCCCTTTTTGGTGATGACAAACACCACGTCAAATCATACCTTACATTTGATGAATTAGCTTGATGATGTTGTACATGTGCATAATGGTTGTGAATTCAAAGTTTGAAGCACTTTGCTCTCCCCCATAGGTAAGCAATGATTAATAATATGCGGAATCTATTATGACAACCTTTCTCCCCCTGCAAATAACATCAAAAACAACAAGCAACCTATCTCCCCCTTTTGACATTATCAAAAAGATACGAATATTCAATTCTAGTCAAAAGTAAGAAGAGATATAGCAATTTATTTTTAAACAAGAAACTTTAATTATTACCATAGGCAATAACCAGTTTGAGAAGCTTAAACAAATGCATTGATTTTTGACTCTTTAGACAGATTTTGCATGACATATCAATTATGTAAACAGTTTAGACATGGAATGATTAAACATATACGTATTCCACTTGTTAGTACTACTTGTTAGATGATACCACTTGTTTGGTGATACCACTTGTTAGATTCCATTATCACCACTTATTAGAACTTGTTAGGCAATTTTCATTTTAAAGCATATTTCAATCATTCAATTATAATACACAATTAAGACATGTTCAAGATTCACGCAAAAGCAAATTCTATTTAACATAATTAGTAAGGTTCAACATAGTTAAAAACCTTTGCAGAAATAATTTCTTAATACTTAAAATGTAATTGAACTAAACACAATTCTTTTCTGAATACTTCTCATTAATCGATTCTTGAATTTGTAATACATACTTCATGGTTTATAAAATACAAGGTGGAGTCTATTCCTCACCCCTAACAAAGACTATAAATACAAATACAAATAAAATAATGCCGGCGGTGCACTGGAAACCTCACTCGGGTCTCCCTCGATCTTTGAGTTTGAAGAGATCTCTATAACCTCCACTGAATCCTCTATGCAGATTAACTCTACACAGTCATCGTCCTCGTCCTCCACCACCTCATCTACTGCCCAATCCATCGAAGGTCCGAGGTGTACCCCTAGGCCCGATGAAGTAGTCATGCTTGCTCCTTCTGTCCATCTTGGCATTGAGTCAGTAGATGAGAATTCCGATTGGGGCCAGGTCCTGACAACCTTCGATCTGCCTCGTGCCTCAGTTGATGCGGATGGACCGGCAGGTACGAACCTTCGCTCTGGTAGGGTGAACGATGCTTCCCGAACTGCGTAATATGATAGGAGATGCAACACAGAGCCATCACATATGAGATCCAATTCTAGGTCGTAGGGACCAGTGTAGGTGTATTTGTTTCTTTCAAAGCTCCATGCCCCCTAGGACATGGTAAAGTGGTAGCCCCTAATCATCGCCGATATGTCCATCTAAATATGGATGTATACGTGTCCACCAGAAAGAAAGAAAGAGAGGGAGTAAAACATCTAATGAAAAACTTATCATTGACATCGTGAAATTACACATAATATCACACCAAGACAAAGAACAAATATAGATATATCAACTGATCATACACAAATGTATTAATGATGAATGAAGTATAAAACTTATGATTTTAGAATCAATATTGATAAATATCATGTATGCATGCTATGCATATGTCCACCATTCTTACACATTATCCTCCCAATAACTATTCGAAAATAACCGAGAGTACATGTCCCATAACAAGCCGATTTGATCGCACAAAACTTATTCCTCCCAAGGATATATATATGATCGATTTGTTCCAACGAAAATTTCCATTTCAGGACGGTGTCGCATCAAACATTTTCTGGGCATCCCTCTCCTCGATCCTAATTGCAAAGAGGGGTAGTTAGATATCGTCTAGTTTGCACTGTGAGCACTGTACGATCCAACAGATTACCTCATCCAGGAATACACGGGACTTGTCTCACCTAGACTCTCTCAAGACTTTGCTGACGAATCACCGTCATCACCGTCCCTCTCAACATCTCGGGGCTTGTTCGTCTCCCATAAATTTCCCGTCCATTACTTCATTATTCACAATGAATATGCACACTAACCGAAGTTAACAGATTAAATCTTTTAATCCATCTTTTATCACAATCTGTCCATCGTGAGACATCTCCCATCGGGAATGCTTCTAGTGGGACTCGATCTTAACATTTAAATGACAGAGAATAAACCTCGACACCACTACGAATCATCGCAGAATCACCCTGGACGGCTCTCAAGCCAAGCCTCTTACGGTCAGACGATCTCGCTGCATGAGCATATAATACTTCTCAGCACCACTATGAACCATCGCTGAATCACCATGGACGGCTCTCAAGCTCAGCCTCTTACGGTCAAACAATCTCGTTGCGTGGGCATAATATAACACGTGTGGGCCTTGTCCTTAACCACACAATTCTTTACATACATCATTTTAGATATGACAACTCTTCGTTGTATCATTTCCAAGAATTTCATTTAATTATTCATCTTTACAACATTATCTCCAATAAATGTGTTTTAGGTTTTATTGAATAGGATTGGAAGTGGATGATTTCTTGATGGCAAAAATGCCATTAGACTCTCGCACATGTGAGAGTTATCGTTCAGACGACTTAAGATGTCTTGTCTGTATGGAGCTCTCTCGCTCAAGCGAGGGAATCACCATTTTTATAAGGCACATGTGGCTCAAATGAGAAATGTCTTGCTTAAGCAAGAAAACAACCAGTTTTCTTTATGCATATTTCAGCTGAGCGAGAGCTGTCTCGCCAAGCGAGAAAACTCGTTTTCTCTGGACACTTCTCACTCAAGTGAGAGATGTCTTGCTCAAGCAAGAAAAGCCTGAAACTTAGTTAAATATTTAGTCTAGCGTGCTTAACTTCACTCGTGCCTTCGTGGGTAACTGCGAGACTCACAAGAATTCGTCATAAGATAAGGCCGAAGTAATAATGTTCTTGGCCTTAAGGTCATATTGGACCTTTCTTTTCTCAATATTCGTCCATAAGCCTTTAGGCCTTTCTTTAATTATATCATACATATAATTCTTAGAACAGTTATTCGAGCAATATTATATATGAATAATCATGACATCTTCATACATAAACATAATCTAACATAATTCGGCATAAGAAACATACTTAATCCAAACAAAACAGACAAATGAGTAAGTACAAGTTTTCTTAATACCCAAGATAACTCCAAACTTGTGAGGGAGTTTGGAGGTCCTGAAGCATATTCGAACAACACTGTGTCACAATGTTTTCTCCCTCACCTGAGTGTGTCGCGCTGATTGTTTCCTCAATTCCAGGTGAGCTTAATTCGTCGGGTCTCTTCTCGAACTCTTCATCACACTGTTAGATATCAGTGGCAGAATACACCTAGAAAGGGGGGTTGAATAGGTGCGGTGGAGCTCAAGTTCCACTTTTCTGGTTTTAACACACTTGCTGAAAAATGCACAGTTAATCGTTTAACCAGTGGGCTTAATCGATGAAATCTAAACAGAACCAGAATGATCAAAACAACAACTTGCACGGTTATTAACAAACACACAAATAGATATACAACATATACTTTTGTGTAAGATTAACAATAATATAGCAAGGACCAAGTATGAAAAAATATTAGCTCCAAACACGCGTTAAAACATCTTGAAATATAAAAGAGAAAATGATAGAAAAGATTGTGCAAGGATTTTATCCTGGTTCGATTTGTTCTCCACTGCAAAACTACATTCAGTCATCCCCTCTCATTTGGGAGATTTTCCTTCTTCACTATAGAACACAATGTACGTCACATACACGCTTCCAAATACAAAACTTGAACGCTCCCTTCTTGGAACCCAAAGAACTTCGTCACCCTTGGTTTGACCTTTCCCAAAACCACCTCTCAAGAAAACCTTTCTTACACGATTCGGCCCCAGTGAAGGTATCACTCTTTATCCCAAGACCTCCAAGTCTTTATGTGAAGAACACCTTACCTAACCGCAGCTAGGATTTTCCCAATCCATGAATACAAAACTTTGAGTTACTAATGAGTACTTAATACTCGGATATTACAATAAGAATCAAAGCCTAAAACCTAAGCAAGAACTCACAAGACGTCCTAGTCTAATATGAATGTTTATGCATGAGGTTTCTGAAAATATGCAATCTTTAAAGAACTATCTTTTTCTTTTCAAGAAACACAAGAATGATGCAAGAAAGCTTTTCAAAGAATCATGCAATATGAATATGAAAACTAAAGCCTTAACATGATCTAATCTTTCTCCTAATTCAATACTCTATAACAGTTTCTAACAATGATGATCTATATTTTTTCTCTATGTGTTTCTCTACATAGTCGTTTATACAATTAACCAATATTGATACAAAACAGATTTTGACTCTAATTCACTAATATGGTTAGATTTAGATTATGAGATAAATAAAAATGGAAAGATAGAAGAACTAAGTCTAATTTTTCCCTGATATGAAGAAAATAGATGTACCACCAGTGTATTATTGGAAGCAACATTTTTAAGAATAAACTACAATAGTAGAAATGCAAAACAAATGAACGAATAAATAATGTAAATTTTTTATAAAGGAAATTTAGTGTGCCAAAAACTAAAATTTACACTAAATACAAAGTTTGCAATATAAAAATAAGGAAATAGAGGCCAAACACTATCAATGTGTCATATAAATGTCACCTAATACTACAATTATAAGTATACAAGCAATGATTATTGGTCAATATTTAGAAAGTAACATATTATATATAAGAAGACACCAAAAATGACAACTATAGAGTATAGACTATAGCTTTATAAAAGATAAAAAACTCCAGTAGAGAGATTAGATAACATAGAAGTATAGGGCACAGATTATTAAGAATAAAAACCTAAGTATAAATTTAGAAAATATTAAAATGATAAAAAATGGAAAATATAACTTAAATTGTTGATTAAAACAATTATTTTATTCTAAAAAGTAAAAAAATAAAAAACAAAGTTATTACTTTAACATTCCAATTAAAAATTTAACAATATAATATCATAATTATAATCAAAATTTTATTCTGCAATATATGTTTAATCAATATAACATTACATTATATTTATAATTAATAACATACCATTACTCCTTAACAACATAACATTATATTTATAAATTAACATGCTATTACACTTTTGAATTAAAAATATAACATCACATGTAATTATATATATAATATCAAAATTCAAAAATTGCAACTCTGGGTATCTCATTGAACAAACTCATTCAATGACGAATTTCAAATTATTCTATCCTAATTATTTATAAGTCCAAAAATATATACTTACATTCAATATGTTGCGAGTAATACCGATATTTATTATCATTCCTAGTAAAAGTCAACAAAGAAGAAGTGTGGATAATAAAAGACTGTAACCTATAATAACAATAAACTTTAATTATTTATACCCAAAACTTGAAATAACTTCTATCATGGTGTAATTTTAATTTCCTATATTGCCCTTAATATTATTTAATTTTTACAAAAAAATTATATAATCCTAAGCAATTACCACCAATACATTAATTAATCACATTAAATTAAACATTATCATAAACACAAAAATATATAATATAAAGTACACCGAAAACAACAAATACATTTTAATTCAAAAAATGAAATATATAAAAATTGAATATGTAGTATCACACAATATTCGTCGGCAGGCACGAAGTGCCTGTACACACTAGTAAAAATAATGCAAATTTAGAGAGATGTAGATTGTCTAAAGTATCAATAGCAACAAATCCAAGTTAATTAAAATTAAAACTCATAACACCAATCTGATAAAAAAATAAAATTATATCTTAAAATAATTAATTAAAGGTGCAATATGAGGATAGTACTAGCTATAGTAAAACCAAGTTAGAAAAAAATTATTCAATTGGAACTAATGTATAGCAATTTAGAAATGAAGGAAGAATGAAAAACACCTTTAACAATAATAGGATTTAATACAAAAGTTATTCTAACTATAAAAATATGGTTATATGAAGAGGTAGTTAATAATAAAATAAAACTAATATATTAGGATCTAGATTTTGTTAATGAATGCAAGACCATATAAAATTCAACAAAATAAGAATTTTGTTATTTATAAATTCCCAAACAATAATACTACAAAGATATAAGCTAGACAAATAATAAAATTATACTACATATTTCTCAAAATTGATTATGAAAATATAAAGCAATAAAGTATCATGTATTAGTAGACATAACGGAATATAACAAATGCAAAATGCAATATTTCTATCTCGGAAATTATGAGAAAAACTAAGAAAATAAGCCACTAAGAATAACTATTATGTGATAAGAAATAAATATTAAAAAAAATTAGGAACAACAAATATACATATCCAAATAGGAAAATATAAATTAAGAATCTATGTGTTATCCCAATACGAATTAAAAATCAATATGTACCAATATGAATTAATAATTAATACTATACCAATTTAATAAGAACACATTGCGGTATATTATTAGTATTAGTTGCCTACAAAATTATATATTATTATAAATAAATAATAAAATATTAATGTTAACAACACCAACAAACAGAGTATTAAGAATAAGATTAACTACACCTTATATGAGAAAATATTAAAATTTTCATAAGAAACATAATACATATGAAGTTCAGTTTTAAACAAACAATAAATCTACATAACTAAAATTATACTTGGCAACTATATCTATTATGAGAACCAAAAAACAATAGAATACAAATTAGAAGAAAATCTTAGTGATAACCCATTGATTAATTGAGAAAAAAATCAAGTCTTATATCAAACATAGTGGATAAAAAGGAGGGAAATCAAGATTGGTTATTAAATATAAAAAATTAAACAAATTAGCTATGAGAAAAATATATTCTACACCTAACATATAGGGCTGTTCAATTTAATAAAATGAAAAGGATATAACAACACCTAATTCTTAAATGGATCTGCTTTAATTTATGTTAATAAATAAAATATCTATCACCGAAAAGGTTAGAATACGTTTGTTTAGTAATGTAAAACCTTACTGGATTCTCAAAGTTAAAAGTTCGATTCTTGAAAGAAATATTTGTTAGGAGAGATAACCACAAACTCCAAAAGAGATTCTTTAACTCGATGATACCAATGAAAATAAAACATGCATATATCTGGCAATATCATTGAAGTGTCAATCATACAGAACTCTGTCCATTTTCATGCATAAATCCTTTTATTGCATAACTTATAATTGTTGTCTAGAGCCTTCACCGATTTCTAAGATTTATGACTTACTTATAAAACTCGCAGTATATAAGTTTAATAAGGAGTTGAACATAAAATGCTTAAAAGTACAGAACATAGAACAAGAGATGATCCTTAAACTATTACTGTATATTATAATATATAATTTAATATATATAATTCAATGTGTAATTATATATTAATATAATATATAATTTTATTTACTATAATATAATTAAATATAAGAAGCAATAGTGAATTATTTAAATATATGGAAATTGTGTTAGTACAATTATTTTATTGTCCATTTAACTTGGTTTGACAAGGAGCAATTATAATTAAAAGAAAAAAAGAAAAAAGTTTATAAGATATTCCATTGATATAGAGTTATAGATTATTAGCATTTAGACATATACATATATGTATACAAAAATTAACACCATGTCTTGATACTAAGTGGTGGTAACTACATCGATGCATATATTTTATTATAAATTATGCCTGTTACAAAATATTGAACTTAAGTCTCTTTTAATCACAATATATATAATTTTCTTACCTTTCATCTTCTTCTATAAATTATAAATTACACTAATCTCTATAAGTTTTACCTTCCATACTGAGTCTTTCAACCATTTTTTACCTACATGTATAAACCACCTACCATGTTTTAATTATAATTTAATGTGCATTAATTTAAATCAAATTTAATACAAAATCATTAATTTTTATTTAAAATTAATTTTTAATGGAATTGAAAAAAATATTGATTTTTCAACCTTAATAATAATATATTATATTTTTATATATAATTTCACCATTATGTGGTTTAATTAGTGAACCACCGATTGAACCGCTATACTACTATACCAGTACCCTAACTGGTTTGATAACCAATACGGTATTAACAACACTGCTTCCATCTCATAGCCGAATTAAGAGAAAAAATAAATTAATATATTTATAAAAATGTTTATAAAATCTTCAATTTGGCTCCATAAAAAACTAAAGCACAAACGAAATAAAGAAAAATATGTATATATTGACAATATAAAATTTTTATACACTATCAATTTATTATTTATTATTCATTTTTAGTTATTATTAAATTTTTAAAAAAATAATGCAAATAAATAATGAAATAGAAGAAGACTTATATGAGTACATATCTATACAAAAATAACCAATAGATGATTGACAACACATTAAAAATTCAATTATAATTAAAATTTATTACTAAATGATATCACTTAAAAATATAAATTTATCACATTCTGCATAAGTGATACTCATCATATATAAAATCCTTACCCTGAATAAAATAATAGATAGAAAATGGAGAGGTAAAGATTTTAACGTTCCCGGTTTGAAATCCAATCTGAACCGGGTTGAACCATCGGCTTTCTCTTTCCCATTACAAAGTATTCTTTTTTCCGGTAACACTCTCTTTCTCTCTTTCTCTCTTTCTCTCTCAGATCCCAACCTCCATTTCCATTGAAAACAAAATCAAATCACTCCTCACACTTTTCTCACTCACAATTCCAATTCCAATTCCAATTCAAATTCATTTGAATCCAACCATGGATTCATCACCAACCACACATTCTTCATCATCACCTTCTTTCTCTTCCTTCATTCACCGAACCTCTTCTTCTTCTTCTTCTCCTCTCTCCAAATCTAACTCCGACGCTATTCAAAGCCTCTCTTCAATCCTCAACAACCCTCACGCCTCCGATCCCAACGCCTCCTGGGTCACCTGGTGGTCCTCCTCCGCCGCCCTCGCTCCTCCCGATTTCAACCCTATCACCGCCAAACCTACCTCCGAAATCACCCGATCCGACTTCGATTCCTTTCTTTCTCCCATTTCTGAACCCTATCATCGATTCCAAGACATTCGGAACCACGAGACCAAGGAGATCGACGATGCTGGCCAAAACGGCGTCGTTTCGGGGCAGGGAGAGGCCTTAGTTGCGTGCCTACGTGAGGTTCCGTCGCTTTATTTTAAGGAGGATTTTCGGCTTGAGGACGGTGGGACGTTTCGGGCGGCGTGTCCGTTTTCCAATGTTTCGGAGAATCTAGCGCTGCAGGAGAAGCTGTCGCATTACTTGGATGTGGTGGAATTGCATTTGGTGAAGGAGATCTCGCTTCGGTCGAGCTCGTTCTTTGAGGCGCAGGGGCAGTTACAGGATTTGAATGCTAAGATCGTGGAAGGTTGTAGCAGGATTCGCGAATTGAAGGAGACGATCCGGCTCTTGGATTCGGATTTGGTTGAGAATGCAAGGCAGATTCAGGAGCTCAATGGCACTAGGACTAACCTCTTGGTGCTTCAGCAGAAATTGAGGCTTATATTATATGTTAATCAAGCCGTGTCTGCACTCAAATTGGTACGTTTGTTGGTTTTCTTGTTTGATTTTGATTTTTTAATTCTGAATTTACACTATAAATTTGTGCGATAATCGGTTGTTATTGCTGTTATTGTGTAGCTTTAGCTGTTAGACTAAGATGCTATTGTTAGAGTTGAGACTCGAGTGGCTTCCCTGGCATCTTTGTTCTGTGATTTATAGACAAAAAATATTCTGAAATTATTGTAATATCTAAATTGTTAATGTATCAGCATCAGATACTACAATAATTTTAGATATTTTTTATCTATAAATCATTCAATTATTTTATGCATTTTTGTCATATCACTCATCAATGTATCTGTATTCTATACCCGTGCTTCTGATAGGGTTGAGAAGCAAGGTGTGCAAGTGGAGATACTTATTGTTGTACTGAGGCTCACCATATATATTTTTTGATGAGGGATTTTTGTTAGGAAAAAGTAAGTAGTGGAGTGGTTGAAATTAAGATGTCTTAGAAGAAACATGAAGTCAAATAAATAATAAACCATCTGGAAAAGACTAATAAACTAAAAAAGGGTTGTTAATGTCTCTTTGTATATATCAAATATACCCATATCAGTGTGAAAGTCCTTGTATTTTTGCTGCCATCAGTTATTATTGCAGCGGCTGTGTGGCTTTAGCTGTTAGAGGCTTCTGGTGTTTTATGAAATTAAGAAGATACTCTTGTTACAGTTAGGGTAGAGTGCCTTCTCTGGCATGGTGCTGTGAACATAGCTTAAAAGTTATACTATAGGATTATGAAGATTTAGATGATATTTCTATGATGTGCTATTATTGTTTAGTTTTGGAATTTGAACTTGAGTATAACATTAGATGATTTACAAGATAGGTTTCCCCGAGAACTCATTATGTCTTATTGATTCTCCTTGGTCATTTTTATGTAGTTATGTGTTTCTGTTGGAAATAGAATAAGAATTAAGAAAAAAAGTATTCTAATCAAAATGAAGCTTATTCTTTATTGATGTTCATGTTTCCTTCAACTACAGAAATTCCTAAATGATAAAGGGAAGAAAAAACCTAAAAATAAGGAATGAGTGATCTGATAACAACTTAATCAAGTCCATACCTTATTGCTTACAATTTTTTTTAGCAAAGCATAATTTTAGAAAACACCTAAGTGATCAGATTTCAACAGCTGGGACATATTCTTAACAGTTTCCTTTAACTGATAATTATCAGTTTGAAGTACTCGTTCATATTTATGCATTGCTGTTATTGGTTACTGGAAAACCTGTTTAAGTTGATATATTTTGCTGTGATACAGCTTGTTGCATCTGCAGATTGTGCTGGAGCATTGGATGTAACTGACGATCTGCAACATTTACTGGTATTGTGTAATCAGTATATGAATCTATTTTCTTGATCACAGGTTTAGCCTTTTGTATCAGTACACCCCTTGTTCCCACCCCAACTAGACACCCCGCCCTTTTTACTCATATTTTATGAGCATTGCTTAGCTGATATCGATTCCCGTGTTGAAAATTGGTAGTTTTCTACTTATCTTCAAAGTCTGTTTCCAACATAGCATTTTTATTCTGATTTTAGCAATGCATTTCTGTTTTGTAGGATGGAGATGAGCTCACTGGTCTGCATTGCTTTCGTCATCTTAGAGATCATGTTATAGGCTTTATAGAGGCCATAAACAGGTACACCTTTAGTGCTGTCCTGATCTATCAAAGTGATGTATTGCTTTTTAGAGTGTTTATTCCTTTAACCTGCATCAAAAATTCATCTGAGAGTGCTTTAGAATCATTATCTTATTTTTTGAGAACCGAGTAATGATTGGTAAAGAATATGGTCAAACTATAATAGTTAAGAGTGAATATGCACTCTGCTGATTCTTGGATGTGTTGAGATAATGTTCAGAGCTTGCCTTTGGCTTATCTGCAAAATCTCTTATTTTTAGTATTATTTTTAAGAAATAAGATTTTTGTTAGGGAAGAAAGTTCAGTAGTAGAAATGAAATTTTAATAGAAAAAGATAGTAGGGGAGTAGAGCAGTTAAAAATTAAGATATCATCTTAAAGAAAACACGAAATCAGAAATAAACCAGCAGAAAGAGGTAAACTAAACAAGGGCTACCTGCCAAATCTCTCTTTCTATTTATCAAATAAATCCCTTCTTGAAAGTCATTGAAGCACCATATGGAAGCCCACTTATTGCTTTATCCCATAGAAAATGCAGAAGTAGTGAATTTTAAATTTAGCATTTACTAACAGCCATAATTTTTCTCATTGCTAAGGTTTTTGGCTTATAGGTTTTGAAGAATAGGTACGTGAGAATGCCGAAATGTTGGTTAAGGGTGGGTCTTGTTTTATTGGTGTATGGTAGATTGGTGTAAAAGCCATCTTGGTGATTATTTGGGTTGGTTTGCCCATAGAAAACACATCTCAATTTGTTTGAATTGGTTAGAAAGAAAAGAGAGACATAGAAAAAGAGGGAAATGTATATTCTAGTCATTATTAGATAACGAGTGCATACATTTAGGAATATTTTTCAACCAAATCACTTACAACATAAAGAAACATGTTGAGGTAAGATAATCTCGATAACCAAAATTTGAAAATAATCAGATTTTTTATTATCTTCGTAGCCTACTTTGAGTAGCTTAAGATTATAACAAGGTGCTGTGATAGATGAGAGAAAAACATGATAATAATTTCAGAATATGACACTTCTTCCGAGGTTGTGGTAGTATATACTCTAAAAAAAGATACGTTTTATAGAGAAACCAAGTACATAAATATTTTGGTTCCTTCAGTGCACCATTTCCTAATAAAACTCATACTTCTTTGGGTTTCTCATCCTTAGTCCTTAGGGCTGAGTAAACCCAAAAAAATGTAGGCTGATATGAAGGCAACTGAAGTTGTTGTTTCCAGTGTAACAAAGATTCTTCAGTGTGAGACTCGGAGTGATGGAGTCAATTGATTTGCTTGTCCCTTTTTCTTTCTGATTTTAATGAAAGAAGGTAGATAATATGATTTCTTGTGGCTTGGGAAAGGAATTATTAAGAAAGAAGCAAATGCAGGAGTTGATGCCCATATTTGCACCCTCACCTTTAAATTTATTTTTAATTAGTCAGTTACTTCATTTATTCTTGTTCCAACCTGTTTTTTTGGTGAACTAATTCCATTCCTAGTTTCTTGTTTTAAAATGTTTTAATCTTTTACTTATTTCAGACATGTTTTTCTTGTTCATCACTACCTTTTAAATCTTAATTTCCAAGTTTTGGAAATGATATATTGCTAATTAGGTATGGTTTTGAAAGAAAAGACCGAAGTTATATTGCTTAATAGATTTTTTGTAATGTAGTCTATTATTTTTGTAGCATTCTTTCAGCAGAGTTTGTTCGTGCTTCCATACATGATGCTGCAGAAACAGATGCAATAATTTTATCCAAAGCTAAAGCAAGGGCTTCCCTTCCAATGAATGGAAAGGATGACGAAGTAAGATCGTGTCTTCAATTGCTTTTATCTCTAACACCGTAGTTTTTTTTTTCATTTCCAATTAATCCTATGCTGGAAACAGTTGAAGTTTTTACCACTAAGTTTAAGAGGTGCTACTACTGTCCCTACAAGGGTTCATCTTGTTCGTAGTTGCAGTCAATATATGGGCAAATGAGTGTGCTTTATTGTCACTGGGCCAATAGACTCTAGATTTAACATTACCTGATGGATATCATCTATCTGTTAGCATTACAAAAGAAAAAAGTGTAAATTTATATTTGTAATTGCATGAAACCCTCAACCTTTATCCTTCATAAACATTGCCCGCCCAGTGGGTTGTTGCTTTACGTAGATACTGTTTTTATCTCTTTGCCTTTCTAAATAAGAGGTATAAGGAAAGATGTATCTTTGGGATGAGGGTGAGAAAAATCCACCATTTTAGCTGTTTTTTCTCCTTGTTTTCTAACCTTTTCATCATTTCGCCCACCCCATACCATTTGAACAAAATGGTCTTGGAGCAGCAGCCTCTCATCCCATATGACCAAAACACAGCTCTCCATCCATCTCTTTGATTTTCTCGATGACTTGGTACTGTTTTCAACGAAGTTGTGTTATTTCCCGAGAAGTGGAGTTTTGGGGTTCTCTTCTCTGTGATTATTTCCAGCTAAACTTGTTTTCTACTGTTCTGAAAGTCTGAAACCTTGCAATTGTCTTCACTCATCACCCACTTGGATTTGACCCTTCCTAAATTGTGTATTTTTCTATTTTTTAATATTTATACGAGTATAGTATAAATTACTTAATTTTTTTCTCTAAATGTCCGGATTGCATGGCCATCATGACAACCGCTACCCTGCTATAGCGTTTTTGGTGTTGGCTGCCTTGTCAGCTATCTGGGATTGGCTACGTAGCGCACTTGAATCCCAAGTCCAAAATCTCCTATTTGGGTTTGAATGTAGATGAGTAGAATCAAGTAAAAATATTAGATCTAAAGAATGAATGAAGTAAAATTCGAAGGGTAAAGTAAGCTTTTATTGATCCTTAATGCCTTAATTGTCACACAGTGCGGAATCTTTTGAGTTCTCTGTTTTGATATAGTCCAAGGTTTGAGCTCAATCTCAAAGTCTAAATTGATTAAGTTGTATGATTACTTTGTGCACTTACTTAATATTACTTTTGCTTACACATGCTCGTTATTTCTTTAAAAATGGGTGATATTTTGAAGTTTTGAGGATGCAGTTTGTGACCTAACCTCTGGATCTGATTCATAACCAGGTAACATTGCAAGAAGAAGACACCGCTAATTTCAAAGACCGTCTTCTTCCTACCGTACTTGGATTGCTTAGAACAGTGAGTAATTATCTGTATTTATTCTTTAGAAAATTATTGCTTGTTAAATTTTTTCGGTGTTTGATGAGCAATTTTTAGTCAGATCAGTGTAGTGATCATATCCTTTTTTGTTTTGTATTTTTGAGGATATGCTTTCCCTTCTCCTTTCACCATGATTTGTAAAGATTTGGTTTTCAGAAGGTAGTAAACATATAAATGTGAAAAATGAAAGGGAAAAAAACGTTGTATCAGATCACATGTCAGTATGTCACACAGAAGGTTTCTAAACTAGAGTACACAAACAATTTCTTGAAACTCAACCTTAATGTATCCCATTGATTCCAATCTGCAAGAACTACTTTCTTTTCTAATAAAATAAGGTATCTTAAGCAGAATATAATATATCTTAAGCAGAACCTGAGAACCTCCAAGTGGCTGAGGTAGTTTTGGTATGTTGGTTATTTAATATTTGTGGAATTGAAAATAAAATACACAACACAATTGCAGTGAGTTATTTATGCAACAGTTTGTTGTTTCTTATACCATCTACACTCCCAGCTTTGTGATTAAAATTTTGAGTGTTGGATTATTGGATTGTTGTCAAGGTTCACACATAGAGCGTAGGAATTCGAGTTACTTTCAAGACACCATATATTTTCCAATTAGAAATAATTCATACCCTGTTCATTAAGATAATTATATACTTTTCAGCTGTTGCATCAGAGAAGCACGATTTCAAGTACCTGTAGCTTTTTCATGGTTACAATCTTCTTTATCTTTGAATTGAAGGCACATGAGTGTCTTCACTTTTCATATTGAAGTTGTCTGATTAAATGATAAAAGAAAACCAGACTGTTTATATTGACTTGATAAGAAGGGGTCAGAAATCAAGTAGAATGGGAGGGCATGTTATCTGATGAAAAAAAAGTACCTTCACCTGAAAATTGGTTTTCCGGGATTCAACTTAATTTGGTTAATTGTTTCCCTTGTTTTCAGGCTAAACTTCCCTCTGTTCTTAGGATCTATCGAGATACGCTAACCGCTGATATGAAGAGTGCCATTAAGACAGCTGTGGCTGAGTTGCTTCCGGTTCTTGCTGCTCGAGGTTCAGATTTAGAGTTCTTTTCTGGTGACAAAGCTGTAGATGCAGATGGTGAGAGTTTCTTTCATTTCACATAAATGTCTGACTATCAAGACATAGTCTCTTGCATATTTTTCTACCATTGTGTTTTCATTTGATCCGTTCTACTTTCTAATTTGTAATGCTAAATAATGATGCAGGTGGAGGTGCATCACTCGCTAGCAAGTTGAGGAGCCTGTCATCTGATTGCTTTGTGCATCTTCTGAGTGCTATTTTCATGATAGTACAGGTAATTTGTACTCGACCATTTTTGTGCCCATCTAGCCTAGATTTCTTGCATCTTTTGAAATGCTTTAGTTTTAATAATGTGGATGATGTTTATTTCTGATATATTGATATCTTGTCTTTGCTGAAAAGTATATGCGACATGTTATGGACATAATCTGCAGTGTAACAAAAAATTAAGTGTCCCCATTCTTGTTGAAGTGTCCTGCCAGTTATGGAAGGACATATTTTGTGTCAGGGGGTACTCTTGTCCCCTTGTTTAGCATTGGGTTTGTTCGCCTATTTTATGACAGTTTCTTTCTCTTATGCTTAAAGTATGTCAAATGGAGGCATATATTTTGTGGTGATGTGCGGTCCCCTACTTTAGGATAGGGTTATGTTTGTGTCCTCTCTTTGATATTCATCTAAGGGGTGTTTCAGTATGCCATTTAAAACTATATTGAGGCTTGGCTGTTTTGCTACATGTTTTACTTGTGATCAGATTATATACAACTATATGGAGGATTCCTTATTCTACGTATAGTTGTACTACCTCTCTTTTCTTTCTTTCTATTAATTATTTTATGATGATAAAATTCTAGATTCTTAAGATCTAGAAGATCATTCAGCCTGGCAATATGAAATTATGTATCTTAGTGCAGGTTCCGTATCTTTTTAGTTGAAGTTAAGGCTATGCAGTAACTTGCTTTCTGTGCAATAGTGAATACATGAATCTTGAAAGACATTTTTTTCCATTTTATAACTGATGATACTGACTAAAGTTCCATAAATGATCAAAATCAGAGCTACTTAGACTTATAATGTAACACTGATGCCTATCAAAGCTCGACCATTTAGTAGTTTTTTCTCCTGATAGAGGAAATGCATATCCCTGTCTTCCCAAATTATGCTCTGTCCTTGTTTCTCAATTACTGACTATTTTTCTTGAAAATGCAAAAAGTATTTATATATGGGGAAAGGGATTTAGTGGTGCTGAATTTCTGCATATGCTCATTAAATAAAAAAGTTGTGGGATGGGGTACTGAATACCATTATAAATTTCTCAGAATACTTTGAAGTTAGGATCAACTTAAGTTAATAGTTTTACAAGTCTGATTTATCAAGTTACAGAAAAAGTGGAAATTCTTAGGAAAAAAGATGGATTGTACACCTTCATAATTATGTATAGGAGTGCTATGTATTGAAGATGGATTGTACACCTTCATAATTTTTGGTACAAATAGTTATGTTAATTTAAAACCACAATAAGTGTGTATTTTTTCATGCTTGTGTTGTTATTAACAAATAGATTACTCAAAGACATGTACATGAACTGAAATGCTCTCTGGTATGGTAATTCTGTCATTTTCCATTATGAAGTTGTGGCATTGCTCAACATTATAATATATTTAAACACTTGTGACTCGGAGGTTATGAGTTTAATTTTTGAAAATAGCCTCTTGCCTACGAGGGTAAGACTGCATACATTTATCCTCCTTAGACCCCACCAGGTGGGAGCCTGGTGCACTGGGCTGCTGTAATAAGATTGTTTTCCTTTTAGTGATTGCAGGCACATTTAGTGCGGGCTTCTGAAGTGAAAAAGGCCATTGAATGGATTTTGAGCAACTTTGATGGCCATTATGCTGCTGATTCAGTTTTCCCTACAATTTCTCATGGTTCTGCAGTCTCAGAAATATCCCAAGAAAGTGAGGTTCATGGTACTGCATTTCTACCGTATTCACCTCAGCGGAGTGTTGCCAAGGGTCCTACTTTTCAAGGAAAAGCAATTGATGCCACGAGCTCCTCTAACATGTCAAAGAATTTCAGGTTGTCTGGTCTCTTAGTTCTCATATACTTTTAGGGGTAACTTTTGAAAACATATAAGAATGAGAGGTGTTAATGAGTTTGTTTATCATCCTTGGCCGAGCTATTTTTCAGCAGGATTTCCCTTACAATATCATCATCATAGTAGATTTCCAAATTTATTTGGTTTTTATATTAAAAACAAACAATTCGTGACTGGAGCTAATTTTTCTTGCAATTATCATTTTTGGTCCTCGTTGTTTGTTAATTGCTGTTGTCAAATTCAGAATCACCTGAATAATTCATCATGGAAATAAAAGTAAGTCGGAAGAAATTGTTGTGTCCCTGGAGTTGGGTTTGTATTTTTGAAATTTGTTTAAATTAGCAGATTTATGTGGTGAAAATTTTCTAGAATTGATAAACATGTTACTGTGATGAGAAAGTTTCTTCTTTTTTGTAAACAATTTCTTTTTTCCCCTTGAAGTTTGATTATTCATTTAATGATGACAAGTTTTGATGTGAACTATTCATTTCTAGATTCGAAATTTGTAGGCATTCATTTTAATCATCTGAACACCATGTGTAGAACTATCCTGTAATCTGAAAATCTCTGCTGTCAAATACAGAATTGGGAAAAGGAGTGAGATAAATAAGCAATAAAAAACAATTTGTGCTGGAATATTTAATAATACCCTCTTTTTCTCTGTTGGTGTCGTTCAATCCATGTAGCCGACCCCACCTAGTGGGATTTAAGGTTTGGTTGTTGTTGTTGTACCCCGTTTTCCTTCATTGGTGATTACTCGTGGCTATGGCACAAGAGAACATCAATGATATGAATAACCTCTTTCCCAGCAAGAGTAAAACTACCTATAGTTTACAAGTTAAATCTGTTTGTAAATGTTCACTTGTCGCGAACTTTTTTGTTATATTCACTCCCTCTGTTCGCTTGTGAAAGTTGTGATATATAACACACAAATTACCTCATCACAAAGGGGATTAAGTTGAATCGTTTGCAGCGGTATTAGAATTCTTACTACATTTTATAGAGTATTTATTTTACTAGGCCAGAGTAATAGCTTTCGTCACCTCAACACTATCACGTTAGTATGCATGCTGATTCTATCATCAAATGTTTTTTCTTCTTATTTAGTCCTCGCGTATTCATTTTTCTGGCTTGGGGGCTACCAGGACCCATTTCAAGTGCTGAAAACAAATAGCTCTTTTATTTTGTCTTGTTAAGAAATGAGAACAATGGAGGTCGAGAATGTTATTTGGAATCCACTGGCTACTTTTAAAACCCGTAGACAGATAGACTAAGATAGAACATGTTTCTGATCTTGCTTCTTGTGATAACCTTTGAGTTCTAGTTGCTGTCAAATTTGTTTGATGTTCTCAAAGTATCTGGTCCTATACAGAGCTGATGTATTGCGGGAAAATGCAGAAGCTGTCTTTGCAGCATGTGATTCTGCTCATGGAAGATGGGCGAAACTTCTTGGAGTCCGTGCAGTTCTCCATCCTAGGTTGAAATTGCAGGAGTTTCTTACGATATACAACATCTCCCAGGAGTTCATTACTGCTACGGAAAAAGTACACATTTTCATATTGATTTGAAGCTTAAGATTAAAAATGTGTGGTTTTTGTACCATTATGTAATTCCCATCCTCATATTAACAGATTGGTGGGAGATTGGGATACAGCATCCGTGGGACACTGCAGTCACAGGCCAAGGCTTTTATTGACTTTCAGCATGACTCTCGGGTTAGTTTTAGTTTTGTTGCTTCTTTCATGTGGAATCATTGTGCAACCTTATTAATAGCTGCTTCTTTGCTTAGATGTCAAAAATTAAGGCAGTGCTTGACCAAGAAACATGGGTGGAAATAGATGTGCCTGATGAATTTCAAGCTATCATCAATTTACTTTTTTCAAACGATGCATTAACTTCTGAGAACTTTAATGGTTCTGAGGATGATAATTCAACGAGTTACAATGTTCAGCCGATTGCGTACACTGGACAGTCAAATGATGAACAGAATAATTCCATTGAAGCATCCATTAGTAATGCTGCATCAGATAGATCCAAACCCCTGGATGAGTCAATGGAAAGAAATAGAGCTCATAGTAGGATTCCATCTGCACAGAGTAACCATACTGACACAAAAGACAATAAAAAATCTGTTTCTCAGGCTCTTTTGTACAAAGGTGTTGGTTATCACATGGTGAACTGGTTAGTTATCTGGAATCAACTATTTTTTTACATTATTTTTTCCATTATGTGCACCTTTGTTTTTCATGTCAGCCCCCCTCCCAAATAAGCTTGCGTAAGTACACATCTATTTTATAATAGTATTACAACATGCTCAGTTACTAATAGCAGCACTATTGGCTGCATAGGCGTAGAGTGGGTCTTTGCTGCTACCAGAGGCTAGTACTTGTGTCATTTTTCACTGTTGTGGCCAGTGTCTGCCAAGTTGCTGTGACGTGGGAGGAGTGGCCACTATTCTTCAAGAATACGCATCTGTTTCTGTTTGTTTAGGAGTTTTTGGTCTATGTACTTTTTCACATGCTGCCAGTCATTTTAGGCTAGTAAAACCTCTTCTTTCTCGCACAAACTCATTGCACAAGAGCCATAGGGTTTTTAGAGCCTTCTGTCCTGAAACACAGTTGTAGAGTCCACCCATGTATCTACAAGTTTGCAGAATTGCAGTCCACTTTGCTTTGGCAAGTTCCCAGTATTCACACTCGGTTTTAGCCACTTCACAGCAGCTTCTTGCTCTGTTTTGGCTTCTGCATTCCATGGTTCTTAGCTTATATTTCCGCCTTTTTCGTCCGAGGCCATCTCTGTTTCACTGGTTGAATATTTTTTTAGTTTTTAGCATCTATTATTTCCACACTAGAAACTATTTTTATTGCATAGTGATATAGTATTTTTGGGGATAGCCACTCTGCTTGCTATCTGGGATTAACTACTGCGAATAAATAATGCTTATGTTATTCTCAACTTGTAGTTGCCTATATGATTTTCTTTTATCCTCTTTTTGTTTAGCTGTAAGCTTGTCATTAATTTCGCTACTTTGCTTCCAGTGGCTTAATATTGCTAAAGATGCTATCTGAGTACATTGATATGAACAACCTTTTGCCATCACTATCTTCGGAAGTTGTTCACCGTGTAGTGGAAATCTTGAAATTTTTCAACACAAGAACTTGTCAACTAGTGCTTGGGGCTGGTGCTATGCAGGTACTATTAGTGTTCTCTCTGTTGTTGGTACCTTTTGGGTATAAAAACAATTTTATGTGTGCATTTGCATGTACAATAATTTTACTCTCCTGTTCTTATTTATTGGCAAGTCTTAACACCAGTGTCGACTTCTTAGCAACTGAGAGTGTGAGAAAGAGGATGATATTGAGAAACTGAATTCTGTTGTTGATAATGATTACAGTTACCTTCAGCTATTTATAGAGTATGGGTATGTGACACTTACTCAAGTTCCACGTCCTATATATATATATCCGTGTCCTTTTCTTAATGTTTTCCTAAAGCTTTTAGGTCTTCCTCTACTACTTCTTTTAACCGGATTATCCTCTATTCCATCAACTTTTTCTCATTGGAGGCTTTATGTGTGGTTGTCCATCCACCTCAAATTTCTCTTTTCTGATACATTTTTGCTCTTGTTGGCACTTCACTGCCTAACATTGAGTACAATAGTGCATCTCTGGTCTTTTAGAAATGTCAAAGGATTTTATATATCTTACTATAAAAATTTAGGTTGTACAAGGACATAAATACAATGACATTGCACATGATCCTTAGAAGATTCATGAAGCCTAATGAACCTTAGATCCTTATAAACAGTCTTGCATGTCTTTTTATGGTCTCTGTCTCCCCCTGCTCCAGGAGCAGCTGTTATTTCACACCTTACTGGGGACTTTGTCAAGTTGCAGGCAGTCTTAGATGCTGAACCATCTTAAATGACCGTCATGGTGATCTCGTTACTACCATTATCCATATTGGTAATACCCGATCATCCATCGCAACATCCAAATTTCTGTGACCATCTTTAAAACTTGATCCTTGCTCCAAATAATTGGCTATAGTTAAATAAAACTTGATGAAATTGTCTTTAAAAATTCAAATTATACATCAATTGAGATTCAAGCCTAACATGGGGAGCATATATCAGTAATTTCAGCTTGTGTACTGCCCTGCACAGTGGAATAACCCCCAGATTATGCTGGGTTTTAGAACTTATGGGTTTCTCATTTTCTATATTTTTTCATCTATTGGAATACTAGTAAAAGCATGTGCCACGACAATTAATTTAAAGACAGAACAGACCCAAAAAAATTTGTTGCTTCCCAACCTCTGTTACTCTCATATCCATCTTTTTTTTTCTTTCATGTTGGTGAACTATCTTCATTCCATTTCAATTACTTCAGCACCTTTTCATTGCTGTGGTTTCTAATTTTTCCTAAGTTCTGTGCAGGTGTCTGGTTTGAAGTCCATCACTTCTAAACACTTGGCGTTGGCAAGTCAAGTCATTAGTTTTATACATGCTATTATTCCCGGTACAAATGCATGCACTTCATGAACTTGTAAATGATGTTGTAAAAGGATATTTAGTGTGTCGGTTATATATCATTTTTATGTAGACTGACTTTAATTTTGTCCTTCCTTTCTGGAATAAGAAATTCGGCAGATTCTTTTTCTAAAGGTGCCGGAGACTAGAAAGATGTTATTGGTTGCTGAGATTGATCGAGTTGCTCAGGTAATTGCTATATATTTTTGCTACTAAAACTTCCATTCCTTTGATGGAGGGAGACTTATTCAGAATTTCAGATGTAATCTTTTTTTGGATATTTCATTTTTGAATGTTTCATTTGTTGGAACTTATTGCATCCAGTTGATCCTTTATCCTGAAACTGAATTCTGTAGCCCTCAATGATTTTTTCACGGTAAGGTTGCCTCCCTTGTGACCTGGAGGTCATGGGTTCAAATCATGGTAACAACCTCTTCGCTTTCAAGGGTAAAATTGCATACATCTACCATCCGCAGACCCCATTAGGTGGGAGTCTCGTGCATTGGGCCGCCCATTCTTTTTCTGCACATTTGCCCCTATTGTTGTTGCCGAGTTCTCTACTCTTAATTTGTAATCTTTTCTTCCTTTTCTTTCCCTGCCCTCTTTTGTTATTCTGTTTATTGTTATCTTTGCCTAACAAGTGCCTCTTCTGTATTTATCTCTGATTCACAACTTTGTGATGTGGATGTTTTTTTAGTGGATTTTGAGAAGGAACATGTGTTTTATTTTTCCTTGAGTGTCCAAGCATAATGATAAAACTTTAGTTCTTAGGGTTTGCTTTTGGTGATAATCTCTTGGGCTTGTTATTCTTTTTAGTTTCTTTTTTATGAGGATACCTTTTGTGTCTTAGTTTTATTTTCAGAATATTTCTCTTGTAACATTGATTACCATTGCATTTTTTGTGGTTTCATTCAGGATTATAAAGTTCACAGAGATGAAATACATACTAAATTAGTTCAGATTATGCGAGAAAGGTTACTAGTCCATCTACGTGGGTTGCCTCAAATTGTTGAGAGTTGGAATAGACCTGAGGATGCTGCTGATCAGCAGCCTAGTCAGTTTGCTCGGTCTCTTACAAAGGTAAATAATTACATGTAAATGATTAGTTTGCATGCATTCCGTTTCTCTATTTTTTTATCAGTGAGCATGCATTCTGTATCTCAGTTTTCTTATGGCTCATTGTTTTCATAACCTTTGTGCCTTAATCAATTATCATCATATATTAGAATAAATGACTACAATGTAATTATTGTAATTCTGTTTTTCAATTTATGTTAGTGTAGTTAGTTAGTTGGACTAGCTAACTAATAGCTTGTATAAGAAGCTACCTCACCATCTATAAATAGTGGTGTCTCACTTGTAAATTGTAATTGTAACTAACTAACTAACTAACCAAGAGTAGTCAATATATAATTTGCAAGGGAGCAATTTCATTTTCTCTTTTTCTCTCTCTCCCTCTTTATGCTCCTTCGTTCTCTCTCTCCCTGTGTGTTTCCTCTGTTTTACATGGTATCATTCGCTTCCATGGCCAACGCCGACAACGGTCCTGCTTCAATCACTCTGTGTCCACCATTGATGCCTTCTGCTGCTCCAACTCAAGCTCTTTCTCTCTCGCTCTTGCTTCTGGTTCCAATCACGAAGTTGACAGATAAGAACTATCTTATGTGGAGCCAATTGATGTTGGGGATTCTCAAGGATATTATCCTTAGAGGTGTAAAAATCGTCTCAGTTTTCTATCAACATATTATCCTTAGTTTTCCATCAACATATTATCCTTAGTTTTCCATCAGGGGCTGTAACTCTGTAAGTGTTTTTCTAAGGATGGAAAACTATACATCTCTAAGGATATTATGAGTAGTTTCCCCCCTATGATCCAGCCACTAACTCAACCAACATCAGCTCTTTCATTCTCCTCACAATCCCTTGCCTTTCCCATTATTCATAATTCTCCTATGCATCATACTTCTTCTTCACCTATAAGTTCTGGTGTATCAACTCCTACTAATCACAACATTCCTCTTCATTAATCTCTTCACTTGACATATTCTCTAATCATCCTTCTTGCTATACTCATGGAAACCGTTTTCTGTCTACTCCACCTGTCTCCATTTCTTCTCCATCAACATCTTCTAGTCACCATCCTACTCATCCTTCACATTCCATTCATTCAATGAGAACCATGTCCAAGTCATGAATCAATAAGTCCATTATTTCTAGAGGTCAGAGTTTTCCTTGCTCACACTGAACCCTCCACTGCTAAAGAGGCTCTAACTGATCTTATTTTGCAACAAGCTACGAAGGAGGAGTGTGATGGCTTCATGAATTTGGGCACATGGTCTCTTGTTCCTCTTCCTCTCAGAGTTTTTGACTTTTCTTCTCTGAATATTGACCCTCGGTTTCAAGGGGTGTATTAGAATAAAGAACTAAATGTAATTACTGTAATTCTATTTTCAATGTATTTATGTATCTTAGTGTACGCAGTTAGTTACAGTTGCTAACTATTAGCTTGTTTAAGTAGCTATCTCACCATCTATTAATAATGGTGTCTCCCTTAGTTGTTACTAACTAAGAATAATCAATACATAATTTACAAGAGAGCAGTTTCATTCTCTCTCTCTCTCTCTCTCTCTCTCTCT